>NC_079452.1:48394162-48606662 GCF_903798145.1 Danio aesculapii | reverse complement strand
TGTAAGATGATTTCTTTTTCCTCAGGCTTCTCGCTTTAGTTGTTTGTACGTATGTGGTGGTGTGGGCTTTACTGCACGTCAGTGTTTTTTTTTTTTTTTACATGGTTCAATGATAGGTCTTTACTTTAAGGTTCTGTTATTGTTAGCATTGCATTACAGGACTTTGCTGATGTTATTAATGCACAGTTGTTCATTACTTCATATTAACCCATGTCTGTTCAGTAATATATCATACTATTTACAAATTTTGTTCCAGATTTTGATTGGTAAATGTTAAAATTATAATTTTTTAATAAAATTTAAATGTTTTTTTTTACATTTCTGTTTATACATTTACACACACACCAGGTCCGTAGCCAGCCTATTGAAAGGGGTGTTTCAAGTAAACCAGGCTCTGACCTAAAACAATCTGCAACAATCTGTTTGCCTTTAACGAGGACTAAAAAAAGGTCTAAATTTAGTGGTATTGCCATACTTTGCTATAATTACCATACCCCTACAACATGAGGGTACGCACACATGCACATGCACACGCACACATGCACACACACACACACACACACACACACACACACACACACACACACACACACACTGTGACACAAACATGTCTCTCGTAATTTGTCGTTCAGCTGTCTAAGTTTAAAACAATTGGCATGACGTTTACATTCAAATTAGCATTTGCTAACATTTATCACTACATTAGATTTTTTTCATATGAATAAATTAATATCTCATTTACTTACTACAGTAGAAGCCCATAGGGAAATCTGAAATATGGGTAAATATAAACATATATAAAATTATAGTTATTATATTTGAACAGACCTATATGTACATGTTTGTCACTTCAACAGTTATATGTACACCACCTGACAAAAGTCATGCTGCCTATTCAACTTGTAGGAACAACAAATAATAACTTGATTTATAGTTGATCATTTGGTATCAGAAGTGGCTTATATGAAAGGCAAAGACCTCTAGACTATGCTTTTTACCAAAATAAAATATGATCATGCCTTATAATCATAACATAATCATGCCTTCATTTGTAATTATTTAATTAGGACAGCAAGGTCTGACTTTGCTGAGACAAGTCTTGTCACCTAACAGAAATAATGTACAGTATAGAATATAAAGTCATGGTGCAGTGGAAAAAGAATTAATATTGTGTATGACTCCCATGAGCTTGGGGTCTGCATCCATACATCTCTGCAATGACTCAAATAACTCATTAATAAAGTCATCTGGAATGGCAAAGAAAGCATTCTTGCAGGACTCCCAGAGTTCATCAACATTCTTTGCATTCATCTTCAATGCCTCCTCCTTCCTTTCACACCAGACATGCTCAATAATGTTCATGTGTGGTGACTGAGCTGGCTAATCCTGGAGCACCTTGACCTTCTTTGCTTTCAGAAACTTTGATGTGGATGCTGAAGTATGAGGAGCGCTATCCTGCTGAAGAATTTGCCCACTCCTGTGGTCTGTAATGTAATGGGCAGCACAAATGTCTTGATACCTCAGGCTGTTGATGTTGCCATCCACTCTGTAGATCTCTTGCATGCCCCATACTAAATGTAACCCCAAACCATGATTTTTGCTTGACTAAACTTGACTGATTTCTGTGACTATTTTGGGTTTATGCTGGTTCCAATAGATTCTTTGCAGTATTAGTCATGATTGGGATGCAGTTCAACAGATTATTTTATTATTATATATCGAAAAAATGTACCTTCTGCCACTTTTCCAAATGACTAACTAGAAGTCAGTATGTTATTTGTTGCTCTTACAACTAGGATCGACGACAAGACTTTTGTCAGGTAGTTTAAGTACAAGTACAAATATATGTAAACTGACATTTTTGCATATTTTAAAATATATGTTACATATACGGTATATTTGTAAAATCCAAACATGAACTTGCACTGTATGTCATATATTGCCATGTATCAGAGTTCTATCGGAGAGGTGTTTCCAGTTAATGGAAAATCTTCTCAATTTCAGTCTGTAGCTTATTATTAATATCATCAATGTACACTATAAATCATTATTAACATACAAAAATCAATAGCGTTTAAATATAATATCATATTTTATTAATATGAATAATAATGATAATTTATAATTATGCATTGTTAATTATTAATTTCAATATAGATTATTGAATTAGATAATATAGATTTCAGTTTCATTGGTGATGTGCTCGCAAAGATGGCAATTTTGCGATTGTTCAGCTTGATAAAAGTACAAAAAAAGTAATAAAATTGAATAACAATAACTTCTATATATCACATAATGAACTTCAGTATAAACCTTTCTTCATGTTTTAGTGAAAGCCTTAAAATATATACAGTAGGAAAGATTTTGAATAATTTAAACTCCGATCATTGCATCATGTCCAAATATTTATTTATTTAGTGAGTAACAGCAAGCGGGTTGAACCGTAATATAAATTTCATAAACTAAAATATTTGATTTCGTTATCCATTATAATTGTAGTGATCCATATCTGGTATTGACAGACAGTCCGACTTTCCCATTGGCATCATCAAAGCGCTTCAGTCCATTTACGTGTGAAGCTGCAATGATTGCGAAAGAGTTCTTTTGTCTTCTCCTCCTGTAATGTACGACTTGGTTTTCTCTCCTTCTCCAGATCTTCATTAAAAGTTGATGGGGATGAGTGAAACCAATAATCCTCAGACCTCACTGCAAAAACATAGCTGGAAATCAATAGGTTTGCAGCAGAGTGGGAATAAAGCTAGCAGGGGGGGAAGAGAGAGAGAAAACTCGCTCCTATCAAATATTAATCATGCATTTCCTCCGGGGAATTAGGAGAGTGCTGGTGATTTGCTGTCTGACCCAATTAAGATCCTCCTGCATATCTCACTTAGGTTCACTGGCGCTTCAGTTTGTGGTTTTACGTGTCAATATAGGTGTTGGTTATAGAGATGGAGAGACAACTGGGCTTTTCACACTTGAAATAGTTAACACCGGCTCATTCTAAACCTGTTTATCTTACTTAACGCTTTACACTGCTCATAATTTCCTTAAGGTTTACTATTGTTTTCATACTATATGTATTAATGTGATAATGTTATGACACTACATTTCTAAACTTTAAGTTTACGCCATTAATTACAAAAAAAAACATGCAAAAAATGACTAATACAAATATTTTCTGTTTTTTATTGATAGCATTTGACTTATTTATATCTTACCGAGTCCAATTCTGGCAGAGACACTGAAAGACTCTATTGTTTACACCAACAATCCATTGTTGAGACTTAATTTGCAATATTTTTGTTTATTTTATTTTGTTTGTTTGTTTGTTTGTTTCTTTCTTTCTTTATTCTCTTTCTTGTTTATATTTATTTTTGGAGGTATTTTATGTTATTGTGTTGCGGTTAAACTTAACAATTAAACTTAACTTAACAATTAAACTTATCTTATCTTATCTTATCTTATCTTATCTTATCTTATCTTATCTTATCTTATCTTATCTTATCTTATCTTATCTTACTTAACTTAACAACTTAACTTAGTTTAAGTTAACTTACTTAACAACTTATCTTATCTTAACTTATCTTACCTTATCTTAACTTATCTTATCTTAACCTAACAACTTAACTAATCTAATCTTAACTTATCTTAACTTCACTTACTTAACAACTTAACTTATCTTAACTTATATCTTATTTTATCTTAACCTAACTTATCTTATGTTACCTTATCTTTTCATCTTATCTCATTGTAACTTAACTTATCTTAACTTTTTAATTCTTCTTAAAGAAACAGAAAATGGAAATTTACTCATCATTTACTCACCCTCTAGTATTTCAAGATCTTTATGAATTTCTTTTTGTTTTTGTTGTTTAGAATTAACTTAGATTAGATTCAACTTTATCTAATCTAAGTTGAATCTAAACAACAAAAACAAAAAGAAATTCATAAAGATCTTGAAATACTAGAGGGTGAGTAAATGATGAGTAAATTTTCATTTTGTTGTTTTGAACACTAAAGAAGATATCTTCAAAAATGTTGGTAACCGGTTGCCATTTACTAAAATAGTTGGAAAAAATACCATGTATGTCAATGCTACTAGTTTCCAACATCCTTCAAAATATTTTGTCTTCAAAAAATTTTAAGACAGGATTTTTCTTTTGGAGTAAACTATCCAATTAGCAACTTTCTTTAATATATATGTTTTTAAAATATAGTTGCTTTTTAATGTTGTGTTATTTTAACAAAAAAAAAAAAAAAAAAAAACTGCCGAAGTCTATTGCATATTTAGACATTTATACATGAATGAGAATGAGCTCTAAAATATTTAGTTTTACCCAGTGTTGAGTTACAACAACCCAGCATTCTTAGAATACTCAGTTACTTGTAAATGTCCATTACTGATTACAAATATAGTGTACATAAGTAGTGTACACAAGCTAGATTATAATTTGCTAGTATATAACTTTTATTGTTATCTTGCATTATTTTTGCAATTTTTTAATGTAATGATTTAAAACAAAGTGAAAAAAATGCTTTTCATTTTTTGCTATTAACAGCATGACTTGTATTAAATTACATTACATGACATTTCATTACATTACCTTTCATAAAGGTTTGTGAGATTCTAATTAAATCAATCACAACAATGTAACATTAAAATAAATTATTTGAGCCAAAATTAAAGAATTTATTTACCTGAATGTCATTTCTTATTCACAGAACTTTCAATAAGCTAATGTTTTATCATTGACATACTGAAAGAATATAAAAGCAATGGTGATCTGATTGCAACTATTTTATGTGATGTAATCTAATTACAAGTACTTCATTTTTGTAATCTGATTACATAATCCAGATTACATGTACTCACTTACTACCCAGGGCAGCACTGACTACAGTTTTGATTGTACACTTTCGAGTGGTCCCTTGCCGGTTTTAACTGTTCCAATATGGAGAATGGTGTGTGTGTATATATATATATATATATATATATATATATATATATATATATATATATATATATATATATATATATATATATATATATATATATATATATATAGCAGTCCAAGAAACAGGCACTAATGATGCATCTCTCTGTGTGTGTGTGTGTGTGTGTGTGTGTGTATCTGAAGCAAACTTCAAAACAAAAAAGTGTAGTGTTTTCATGATGACACAGTAGCTGAAACTACACAGGCACTTGAAAGCTCAGAGCATTTCTATTGAATGTTTCTCCCATATCCTCAAGGTTGGAGATCTGTGTTCTGTTCTAACAATGAAGCATAGAACTATAGACCTTTTTCTTAGAATGCAAAATTACCCTATGTGCTTTGCGTGTATGCGCAAGGAGAATGCTAAGAACTTCCGGTCGGCAGCCGATGCGTGTAAACAGTCATATTTTAATAGCTTTGAAACAATAGTTTTAATCTATTTTGCCTGCTTTTATCATTTTAGAACTAATACTGTTCTACCTCTTGGACTGATCATTTAAAAAAATGAGATTTATTGGATGGAAAACAACTGCTGCGAGGCATTTTTCCCTCGTTGTCAGACGGCATCTTCTGCTGTTTAAATGAAGCCTCGTCATCGCTAGTCAACATTTTCTCTTTCTTTCAAACATTTAACCAGCCCAAATAAAGGTTATTTGCCAAAATGTTTGACACACACATATATCCTGCTGTACTGTCCCACTAACACACTGATTTAATAAGTGTCACAAAGTGAAAATAAAATGACAGAAAAACACAAACCGTGGTGAATACAACACACTAAATGATGCATAAGCGGCTCGCGATTAGAATCAACATGCAAATCAGCTAGCAGAGTATCAGTAACAGACTTCTATTGGTCATTTTTGTAAATTGCATTACTAACACACCTGTTAAGTTTCATGCCAGTTAACTGGTTTGCTCTATAATGCAGTGAATGTATTATACTGCGTGTGCGTGTGTGTGTGTTGAAGAACCGCTGAGCTAACAGCTGACAGGTCGGGGAAACATACACACACACTGTATTTCTGACGGCAGACACATGAACTATAGGAGAACGTTTTTCTCTCGCTCTTGAACCACATCTGACAGATTATAAAAGCTTTAACATACACCTTTCTAAGTTGTGTGTCACAAAAACAATCCGTAATCCAATAAAAATGCTATTGAAACCCATTTTCGGAGCGCAAATTACCAATTGTGAACGCTGTAAACGGAAGTTCTAACCATTCCACCGGAAGACGTTTCTCACTATGGCACCCTCCATGCAGCAGCCAAGAAAAAGGTCAAAAGTTTTTATAAACAATTTATAAATAACCAAGAAGCCAGCAGTGGTGGCACTGAAGGCTTTTGTGTTGTGAGAATTTTTCCTAGGATACTGATAGTGAAAGCCATTCAATGCCACCCTGCAGGTTTACTGATGACCTTGCCTTGGTTTTTGGGAATGAGTGTATTTTTGAAGAAATTTTATTTGTTTTTGAGCTTTCGAAAATAAATGAACCATAGCAGACTGGAAGGCCTGGCAACCTAAAATGAAAAATAAAAATGCTTTTACTTCAATTTCATGGTGTATGCTCAGATTCTCCACTGCAAACAAAGGATAAATCCGTTTTTTTGGTCAGATACCTATGCTGATTTAAAAAAAAACTTTTTACAAATGTGGTTTCGATACTTTTACAGTTATTGGTCAATTACACACGGTACTTTATTGTACAAGTACAATTAATTTTACTCAATGAACAGTAGATTGGATCCAATTAACATTTAACTGTTCAACATTTTAAGAGGCAAAATGTTACTGAAAATGTTACAGATAGACTAAAAATTAATTCACTCTTAGAAAAACATGAAATTATTTAAAAGGAGTGAAACCTTGTAGCCCCTTTTACACATACAGACCTTTCCGGAAAATTAACAGCAATTTTCCACAAATAATTATGTGTGAACAGGCACTTTTTGAAAATACTGGTAAATTCGTTTCGCCAATTTTCTGGAAAAAAGAATTTGTAACGTTACTGGTAATTTGACGGAATGATGCACCGTGTGACGTCTACTCCAGCCAATCACAACATTCAGAGGCATTCACATCCGCACTGTTTATGAAAACAAACATTTAGCCACTAGATAAAGTGCTTATGATAAACCGCTGTTTGTTTACCTTCAAGCTCTGCTTTAGTTGCTTGACGCATGTGCACGTGAAGCAGCCGGTGAGCGCCAGCCCAGCACATACACATATTATGTACATCTCGACATGTGAAAGTGTTCCTCCATATGTTTTCCCGGAAGTTGGTCACAATACTTATCCATCCACAGAATTTGTAATGTAGTCAAATGTGTAAACATCGAGCTCTGGTTAGCACCTCTGCTGTTGGATGTCTCTGGGACAAAAGCAGCTGCACGAATGCTAAAGCTTTAAATAAAAGTGAAACCATCAACCGACCCCTTCTATGTTTACAAATACAAGCGCAGCCATTTTAAGCTCATTTTTGATTAATGATGTCAGAATTTACCTGTCTTTTCTGGAAAAATTCCGGAACATCCTTGCCTGTGTCGACATTGCTTTTTTATTTTCCGGTAAAGTCGTTCTGGAAATTTTCCAGATATTTACCGGCATGGTGAAAGGGGCATTGTCTCCACATAATTATTAACCATCAGTATTGCCAATTTTTTTTTTAGATTATTGCTGATAGTTTTAAAGGGGATGTATTATGTCCCTTTTTACGATATATAAAATAAGTCTCTGACGTCCCTAGAGTGTGTATATGAAGTTTCAGCTCAAAATACCTCACAAATAATGTTTTATAACTCTTTGAAACTGCCCCTTTTAGGCTTTGATCCTAATTGTGCCAATTTGGTGACTGTCGCTGTAAATTCAAATGAGATCGTGTTCTTAAAAAAAAAAGAAAGAAAAAAAAAAAAAGGGGGGGGGGGGGAGCTGCAAATGCCTATGTGCCAGCATAGTGGCAGATTCAAAAACAAGACAATCGTACTATGCTAATGCTAATCCCCGCTGATGACGTATATACAGAGAAAGTCAATCAAGGTGTTTCTGCAGACTGTTTTTTATCAAGTGTGATTATAAATATAAAATTAATACATTTTTATACCTTTAAAAGGGATTTTTGCAGAATCACTTTAAATGAATCCAATATCGGTTAATAAATATATTGACAGTTGATACATCTGTATCAGTAGATACATCTCTACTGCAAATATTACTAAATACATTCAAGCCCGAAGTTATTCATATCCATGTTCTATGAATAATTTTGAGATTGACTTTATGTATTTGTGCATTTTTTAAATGATTTTTAAATGAAAAATTACTCTGGGTTAGTAACACTTTTCTAGGTGTTTCCCTACAATCTCATCTTCGTCCCATATGTGACTGATATTATTGTGTTTCTTTATTTTTTCTAGTGCTTGTCCCCAGTCCATGTTCTGCTGCAGCCACAAATAAGTGCAGCTCCATCTATAAAGGGTTTGCCCACTGTTTGCTGGCCCTGGGAGACAGTCTTTCTGTCAGTGCCCAAAAAGATGAGGACACGCAGGAGATCGACTCTATCTGCAAGTAAGAAAATAACCCACACCAGCAAAAGCATACACAAGCATGGATGTAAAAACCGTACACACAATCATTCACAAGTACTGTTTTTAGAAGGAAATGTATACTGCAATGGTGCGAACCAAAAAGTAAAAGTTTCCAAGAGTTTCACAAGTTTTAATGGGACCTTCGTATAACAAAAAGAGAATAAAATAATAATAAAAAATTTGTTAGTTTTGACAAAAAAATTGAGTTTATTTCTTCTGCCAAACTAAAAAGAAGATATTTTGAAGAATGTGGTTATCAAACAATTGTTGGTCTACGTTGACTTGATTGTAGGGAATAAAGTGAAAGTCAACAAGAATAATCAATTTCTTGGTAACTCTTCTTTTTTAAATATCAGCGTTTGGGTTTGGCAGAAAAAAAATGTGACAAAAAATGTGTGTAAATGGTGCATTGTAAAAATGTGTTAATTGCTTTAATTTTTAAGTTGACGCAATTTAATTTCACAAGTCATTTCATACAGTATGTTTGGCATGGTGGTGGTTAAAAGGGTGATCCTGATGGATTGGAAGTCCACTTTACCACCTACTTTTCATGATTGAAATAGTTGCTGCTCTTAAGCTTGAAAGAATTCGTTTTGCTAGGGCAGATGCTTCTAAAAAGTTCTGAAAAATCTGGGGCCTCTTCCTCGCGTATCTTTTTAAGAGTTGAAAGTAGGGCACTTATGATTCATGGACAATTTTACTCTTACTTTTCCACTCCATTTTCAATGTTTTGAGTTTGGTGTATATTATTTACTCTATATTGTGCATGTTTGGATGGACGGTGCTTGGTTTTTTATGTATTATTATTATTATTATCATTATTATTATTATTGTGTTGTTTTTATTAATAATTTTTTTCTGTATTTTTCCTTATCATTTATGTAAAAAGTAGAGTAGATATAGAATAGTTTGTATAAATGTTTTGTTCTGTTTTGTACTTATTAAAAGCTGTTATAAATAAAATGTAAAAAAAACCTTACATTTTAACTTGCATCAATTAATCTGACTTAAATATCAAGTTAAAGTATATGTAATTTAAACAATTAAGCTACCTACAAGTTACCAGAAACCTAAATAACTTGCTAATATAAATAAATGTAAAAAAAAAAAATCTTTTTTTATTTCTGGGATTAATGAAACATTTCCCTTTAATTTGAGCAAAAGTGACAGTAAAGACTTGTGGTTCAACTTTATATTCATCAAAAAATGTATGTCTCAAGTTTATTCATTCATTTATTCATTTTCCTTTGGCTTAGTTCTTTTATTCATCAGGGGTCTCCACAGTGGAATGAACCGCCAACTTATCCAGTTGCTAACCACTGAGCCAATGTGCCACCTGCCTCAAGTATATTTAAAGATGGAAGTCATTTCCTTATCATAACATGAGTAAAAATATTGGCGAATTTTTAATAATTTCACTGCTTTGGCTTGAGATGATCATCAACTTTAAAATCTTAAGTCAGAAACATAAAATCTTTTAAAGGGCACTCATTGACATACTCATTGGTAAAAACCCACAGGGGCTCTTATGACTTCCAAAAAATTATATTTATATTCCAATCAATGACAATGAAATTACCATACAGTATATAAACACACATACTGTATATGGTTCTTAAATGATTGATCCTGCTACTTTTTTGTAACTTTACTCTGAAACTGAAAAATAACAGGATCCACAGATGAGGATCCACATGCAGGCTTTATTCAGAGTAGTCAATTAAATTAAATTAAATTAAATTCAAGTTTATTTCTATAGCACATTTGAAATGTAGATTGTGTCAAAGCAGCTTAACATAGAAGTTCTAGTAAACTGAAAATGTGTCAGTCCAGTTAGTCAGACAGGAAATGGTCAAAGACAGGAGCAAATGGGTACAAATAAAGAAATCTGGAAGCATAGTCAGAGAACAGGCAAATGGTCTATGCAGGCAGCAGACAGGATAAACAATAAAACAGGGCAAGGGTCAAAACACGGAGAGACTAAACCAGGAAATGCTTCGTAATGTTACAGGGTCAGTTGATGCAAGATCAGTGCCCGGAAGAAGCAGTAGAACCAACAAGACTCAGCAAAGTCTGTGTGTGTCTGTGTGCTGTATATTTGGTCAATGTAATCAGTTTTGAGCCGCTCCCAGCTGTGTGTGTGAGTAATCAAAGGAGAACTGGAACAGGTGTGTGTGTGTGTTGTATTACAGGATTTGTAGTTCCCACAGTATGATGACAGGATTGTAGTATGGGTGATAGTGAATGTTCTCCAGCGATCTATAAGGGTTAGATCGCTGGTGATCGTGACAACATCATGTTGTTGGTAAAACAACAGCATGTGCTTTAGATTAGTTGTGTTAAAGTTTTTTAAAACAATTATCCAATACTGATTATTAGCCGATAGATCGGTGCATTCCGATATAAAAATAAATTCACTATTAATAATAACTAGTTTTTCAACACAGGCTCATTCTGAAAATGTAGCCCTATATACATTTCTGGAGATCGCGAATTATGTAGCCAGAGCTACGTATAACTGCATTTCGTCTTTAAAACAAACGCTACAGGGCAGTATGACTCCTTTTCTCGCTTACCAGCATGTGGGCGGCTTTTCCGCTGTTACCAGTTTGTCCGGTAGCTTAATGCGTACACCAGCAGACTTGAGACGCAGAGCGGAGTTGACCGCGATGACAGGCATTTGAATCAGGCAAAGAATGGTTCTAGAAAGCAGGTAAGACAAAAACAAAAGCCAAAAAATAAAATAAACAAGTAAATAACGGTGAGAATGTGGTAAAATCTAAAAAAGTGGTAAAATTAGGCGAGGGCATTTCTTTTTCTAGATTGCTTTTTTAAACTGTCATTTGAATTAGGGAAGGGGGTGAGCAGGTCAATTGGTGCTTCTTAAAACGCTATTGGTTGGGTTTAGGGAAGGGGGAGGGTGGGTAAGTCAATTAGTCGACTCGCGAGTAGAAATTAGAGATCTGAAAAAGCATACACAGCAGCCTCTAGTGAATTCGTGAAAACAAAAACTGCAATAAAAACATAGTTCCTGGGACGTATTTTGCTCTCTCCAGAAATGTATATAGGGGTACGTAATCAGAATTAGCCTGGGTTGTAATTATTATACCAACTCTCAAATTCCACCTGGTTTGTTTTCTTCCCAGTGTTAAATTGCAAAGTCATACTGAGTGCCTGAGCTTCACCAGAGGATTTTTCTGAAAATCTACCTTTTTTAAATAATTAATAAAATAAAGAGCAGCATAGTCATACTTCGAAATGTTACAGAGCTCAAAAGGTCCTGCATATCACAAATGACCCACCACACATTTACTTTTCTTTACAGCCCCATAAAACGCCTCATTCTCACCACAGGATCATTTGCAGTATACACTGTTCATTGTGTTGTCGCAGAGAGAGAATGTGATATAGAGTATCACAGTTCACTGATATGACACCTCATTCATTCTCCATCTCCCTACATTGCCTTTCATCTCATTTTCTCTTGCTCCCTTCCACTCTTTTCCCCTATTTCTTCCTCTGCTCACTCATCTTTCTCTTCCTCCCAAAGCGCTGGATATTGTAATTAAAGACTGGACTCTCTCTATTTCCCTGTCTGTCTCTTCCCATCTGCCCCTTCATAGATCATGCGTCTATGATATGACTTTATATTATGTCACACCCTGTAGCTGCAGGAAGTCTTTAAGTATTCATTGTGTAGCAGCATGATGTTGTTCAAAACAGCCTGCTGTTTATCCTTCAGTCAGACTCAATCCGTTACACATCACCTATTTATGCCACTTACTGAATGGAGAAGAGCAATAAATGGTGCTGACGTAATGCGTTCTGTTACTACTCACATTTTTAAAGCCTGTTTAGGACTCTTAACATAATTCCAGACTTAATTTTCGCCACATTTAGACTGCAGATATTGTTGCCCGATCGAAAACATTAACTACCCTAAAGTTTGTTTTATAAAGTATACTTAATTAACATATTTAAAGGGACTGTTTACCCAAAAATGAAAGTTCTGTTGAATACATAAGATGATATTTTGAAAAATGTTGACTGTTGACTTTCATAGTAGGAAAAACAAATACTATAAAGGTCAATGGTTACAGGTTTTGACATTTTTCAAAATATCTTCTTTTGTGTTCAGAAGAACAGAAGAAAAAAAATGAAACATGTTTGTGAATGATGAGTAAATGATGACAGAATTTTTGGTTTTGGGGGAACTATCCCTTTAAGTAGGCTATACTTAATGTAATAAATAACGTCTATGTACTAGTAGTATGTTTGAATATAGTTTGGGACTAAATTGGCCAACATTTCGGTATAAGATTTTTAAATATGCCATAACAGTAGTTAATGGCATTTACAGTAGTAAATATTAAAGTTTAAAGAGCCCCTATTATGAGTTTTTGATAATGACCTTCCAATCAGTGTGTAACACAGCACTAAGTAAATGAAAATATTCAGCTGAGGTTTAAATCTGAAAGTGCACAGTGATTAAAACTATTGATTCTTTACCGAAATAGTGGACTCTGAGTCGAATAAATGAATCTTGTAAATGAAACGCATCGATGTCAATACGGTACATCACCAAATATGAAGTGCCAGATCCGGTAAAACGTGAACGTGCCTTACCCTTCAGAGAATAGCGGAGCACGGGGGATCACAGGACTGATCATGACATGAAGATGACGATCACTGACAGATGGAGATTCGGCTGTGGGGAATAAAGTGTGAAAGTTCATTCTCATAACAACACCACAGTATAGCCAACCTGGTGCTGTTCGATCCTGTAACTTTTCTGATTTTTGATACAATAACCTACGCTGCAACAAGCGATTCGTCTGTCATTTGCTTTTAAAGAAAAGAGCAGCAGAGACCACTATGTACGGGACTTTGTCAGTGACTGTTACAGTTCATATGGACCAGTTTCTTATTCCTCCAGATCATAACATGTAAGTGTAATTAAAATTGTTGCCTGGTTTTCTGTAGTTTTCAAAATATGTGTTTAATTGTGTGTTGTAACTTGTAATCGCTCCATGCGGCATGTAATCACTTATCTATTATAGATCAGTGCTTGCACTGCATCTCCCAGGTTAAATCTGTATAAGCTATTTGCAATATTGTGTCCAAAACCATGTTGAAAACGCGACGCGTGCTTCTTCCTTCACTGATTTAAAACTGTTTCTGAACTCACGATCCTCTGCTCTTTGGTTTTGCCAGCTGTTCCTACACACACACACTGAGGTCAATTTTCAAAATAGTTCAACTTTTGCCACTGTGTGGATTACTACTGAATGTGTGTCATTGTTATCACTTGGGTTTAGGTTTGAGTAGAGTAATTTTCTGGTGTTTAACTGCACTGCTTTATTGCATTCCTGCATTGGGCTCTCATATCCTCTCTGCTACTTAATAGATGTGGTGGGTATTTCTTTCTGTCTCGTGCTGAACGCAGTCGACCAATCACAACCCAGCAAACCATTTTGTGTTTAATAGACGTCTAATAGACATCTAAACGTAGACAACTTTGTTAAAACAAGGTGAAAATGTCAGTAAAAATCGAATAGACGTCTAAGAATAGCCCAAAAACTATACTCGTCATCAAATAGACAGATTAGACAGACTTTATATGTGTAGTCATTCATTACAGTTTATTTGATTTTGGCCTATTCTTAGATGTCTATTAGATTTTCACTGACAGCCCAAATTTTACCCTTGTTTTATCCAAGACGACCATGTTATGGAGTATCATACATATCATAAGCTTTATTTAGCAAAAAACAACATACAACCAAATTTAAGGTTATTCGGGCTAAAATTAGGTTACACATAGCCGGGCTAGATCTGGTCTACTTCACCTAGCCGGTGAAATGACGGCTATTGCTTGCTGGGTGTTTAGACATCTATTAGACATCTATTAGATATCTTTTAAACACAAAAAAATGCTTGCTGGGAATGAATCGTTAAACAAATCATATGGGAGTCGTTGGGATAATTAGGTAAAAAAAAAATCCATATTTTAAGAGAATGAAAGTGTTTTTTGACCTTGCATGCATATCAGCCTGTTGTTGGAGACCCCCTAAATCAAACTATGACTTTTTATTATGCATAATAGGGGATATTTAATACTTCATAATCAAACTCAAAATTAGAGCTTTGAGTGCACACACAGTTGTGAACACGCATACAAACACATACTTTTAACTAGAGATAGTTTAAAGACAAAATGTGCAATTTGAAGTAGCCAATTTTAGAATAAAATTCTCTGAATCCTTTGCTTATGTAATATTATGTTAAAAATATATTTAATCTGCCACACAATTAAAAGAGTAAAAACAACCACAAATTAAATATTCTTAATATGTAATACATGTACATTTAAGTATGTTTATAAGTATAAGCCAAATATACTAAGACTTTTCCGTAATCAAGTATACTTAAGTGCATTTTTAAGTATATTTCTGAGAAGTATCTAAAGTACATTTCAAAAAAGTAGAAGTATACTGTCTATTTTTGTTTTTGTTTAAAAGTATACCAATAGCACACCTGAATAAACCTTGTTTTCATAATGGTACTGTCATGGATTGGTCAGGCTCTCACGACCCCCACTCACGAAGATCACCATCACCTGACTTCTAATGAGCACACAGCTGCATCACATTCACGAGCACCAGATAAAAGCACAGCACTCCAGTCGCTCATTGTCCGGGCTCGTCTCGACGAAAGCGGACAACTGAGCGACCACTCAGCGTAGTCATCCTCAGCTAAAACAAACGATTTACTTACCTGTTCTCTTTGTATTCCTCCTAGTCTTCCTGGTCCTCCCGAATCGTCCTGTCTTCCAGTCCTTCCAAGTCTGTGTCATCCTCTGTCAGCTGTATCTGGTGTGTGCTGTCCATCCTCGTGTATTCCTGTTACCCAGCCACGGAGGAAAAGACCCCAACATCATTCCTGATCCTCCTGGCTATCCTTCATGTGCTCCTTGTTGTCATTTAATAAACACCCTAACGTTTCCTTACCTCTGTCTCCTGTCCGCTTCATAACAGAAGCCCGGACCTATAACGACGACAACATGAGCACCCCCGATCACCTTCAAGAGCTGGTGGACCAGTTGAAGCGGATTCTACAGCCACCAGCTCCACTTTCCAACGCACCACCAGCACCGAGCACTTCCGCCTCCACAGTTTCTTCTTCGGCCCTTCCTTCCAGTCCCATGGCCCGACCAGCGCCCTACTCAGGCGGAGCGGGGGAGTGCAATGGTTTTCTGTTACAATGTTCCCTCATATTCGAAATGCAACCTTCTCTATATCCCACAGATAAGTCGAAGATCGCCTACATCGTATCTCTACTCTCTGGACCTGCACTTAAATGGGCTGAGACGATCTGGAACCAAGCCGGGCCGGTCATGAATTCCATCACTACCTTCACGGAGTATTTCAAAGAGGTGTTTGGACGTTCTGATGGGGAAGTAGCCGCTGGAGAGCAGCTGTATCATCTAAAGCAAGGTACTCTATCTACACAGGAATATGCTCTCCGGTTTCGCACTCTAGCAGCTGCAAGTGGATGGAATGAGAGATCGTTGTTGACCACGTACCGGCTCGGCTTGGAACCCACTCTCCGAATCCAACTGGCCACATTAGATGATACAATGGGTCTGGAGAGATTCATCCAACATTCTCTCCGATGTTCCGATCGTCTCCGTTCCTATCAACAGGACACCATCACCCCCTCGTCTGCACTCCTCCAATCGCCTGAGTCAACAGCCTCTCCAGAACCAGAACCCATGATAATAGAGTCTGGAAGACTGACATCAGCGGAACGACAGAGGAGGCTGACCCGGGGTCTGTGTCTATACTGCGGTGTCAGTGGACACACCCGTATGGAGTGTCCCCTTCGTCCCATCCGGACTTCAGTGAGTGTATTCAGTACGAATATTGAACAATGTAAACCACTTACTACCACCGTACAAATAACTACTGCCTCTATTTCTCTCCTTGTCACAGCCCTCATCGACTCCGGGTCAGCAGGGAACTTCATCTCCCAATCCCTCTGTCGTCAACTCCACCTCCGTACTGAGGCGTCCTCGCATATATACCAGATACAACCGATAACCCAGTGCACTCGATCTTCGACCCGTATCCATCGACAATGCGAAGACATCCTTCTTCAAGTGGGGTTGTTACATCAAGAGAGGATTCAATTTCTGGTTCTGGAGGGTGCAAATATGGACATCATTCTAGGGCGCCCGTGGCTGGTGAAGCACGATCCCATCATCTCTTGGGGCACAGGAGAGATAAAGAAATGGGGATCTGGATGTACACCTGCCTGTTTTCCAAATCTCCCTCTTCAAGGTCGGAACCCCATTTCTTTGTTTGCAACATCGGTCGAGAGCCCTCCTGAGAAGCAGTCTATCCACATTCCTAAGGAGTACAGCTCCTTTCATGATGTCTTCTGCCCCAAGAGAGCTTCCCAGCTACCGCCGCATCGGCCATGGGACTGCGCGATCGACCTAGTTCCAGATGCCCAGTTGCCAAGAGGTAGGATCTACCCGCTCTCGCTTCCAGAGAATCAGGCAATGGAAGATTACATAAGGGAAGCTCTGAGTCAGGGGTACATACGTCACTCAAAATCACCAGCCGCCTCAAGCTTCTTCTTTGTGGCCAAGAAGGACGGAGGGCTGCGTCCATGCATCGACTACAGGGTCCTAAATAACGGTACAGTAAAATACCGATATCCCCTTCCTCTGGTACCAGCCGCTTTGGAACAGCTCCGAGAAGCTAAAGTCTTCACTAAATTGGACCTCCGCAGCGCGTATAATCTGATAAGAATACGTGAGGGGGACCAATGGAAGACAGCATTCGTGACCCCTACTGGCCACTATGAATATGAGGTCATGCCTTACGGTCTGGTCAACGCCCCCTCCGTATTCCAAAACTTCATTCATGAAGTCCTCCGGGAGTTTCTTCACCACTGTGTAATAGTGTACATAGATGACATCCTCATTTACTCCCGGAGTGAGGCCGAACATCGCCAACACGTTGCGGAGGTCCTACACACATTGAGAGAACATCACCTCTACCTCAAAGCGGAGAAATGCTCATTCCACCAGAAGTCGATTCATTTCTTGGGATACATCATTGACCAAACCGGTATACGTATGGATGGGAAGAAAATTGAGGCTGTTCTATCCTGGTCAGAACCCACTTCCATTAAGGAGCTCCAGAGGTTTCTTGGGTTTGCTAACTTTTATAGACGGTTTATCAAGGACTACAGCAGGATTACATCACCTCTCACTAATCTCCTCAAGGGTAACCCCAAAGGACTGGAGTGGACCAAAGAAGCAGCCGCAGCCTTCCGCCTTCTTAAGAAGGAGTTCACAAGGGCCCCACTCCTGACTCATCCTGACCCAAATCTTCCTTTCGTGGTGGAAGTGGACGCATCCACCACCGGCGTCGGGGCAGTATTATCTCAACATCATGATACACCGCCCCGACTGCATCCCTGTGCCTATTTCTCTCGGAAGTTGAGCCCGGCGGAGCAGAATTACAGCATAGGAGACAGGGAGCTTCTAGCAATCAAGCTAGCCTTGGAGGAGTGGCGTCACTGGTTGGAGGGAGCCAAACATCCGTTCCAGGTGATCACAGATCACAAAAACCTCCAATACATCAAAGAGGCCAAGAGACTATGTCCACGTCAAGCCAGATGGTCACTTTTCTTCTCACGTTTTGATTTCTCCATTTCCTATCGTCCAGGACCCAAGAATCTAAGAGCAGACGCTCTCTCTCGTTTACACGAGCATCACGATCATGAAGAACTCCCAACGAAGATTCTTCCCGAACACATCTCCATTTGTCCGATCACCTGGAACGCTCCTCCAGTCGTTGCCACTCCGGAAGCCCCTGCTCCGCCGGGATGCCCTCCTCATCGGCAGTTCATACCACCTGAACACCGGGTAGATCTGATCCACTCCTTACATACCTCGCTAGGCACTGGACATCCAGGGATCAACAATACTCTCTCGCTAGTATCCCAACGATTCTGGTGGCCAAACATGGCAAGGGATGTGAGGCAATATGTTCAGGGCTGTAAGGACTGTGCCCAATCCAAGAGCCCACGTCATCTACCCGCTGGAAAGCTCCATCCCTTGCCGATTCCGAACCGTCCCTGGTCACACCTAGGAGTGGACTTTATCACTGACCTCCCTTCGTCAGAAGGTAATACCTGTATTCTAGTCATAGTAGATAGATTCTCAAAGTTTGTCAAACTAATCCCTCTGAAAGGTCTTCCCACAGCCTTTGAAACTGCCGACAATATCTTTAATCAAGTCTTCAGGTCATTTGGTATTCCAGAAGATATTGTGTCGGACAGAGGTCCACAGTTCATCTCACGTCTATGGAAAGCCTTCTTCAAGCTCCTAGGTGTGGCCGTCAGCCTCTCTTCTGGATATCATCCCCAAACCAACGGGCAGACAGAGAGGAAGATTCAGGAGGTGGGACGGTTCCTGAGGACCTTCTGCAGTGGTCACCAGAACTCCTGGAGCCAGTATTTGGGCTGGGCAGAATATGCCCAAAATTCACTGCGGCAACCCTCCACCGGACTCACGCCATTCCAGTGCGTCCTGGGCTTCCAACCACCGCTCTTTCCCTGGGATGGCGAACCATCTGATGTCCCCGCAGTGGATCACTGGTTCCGGGAGAGCGAGAGAGTCTGGGACGAGGCTCATCAACATCTGCAGAGGGCAGTCCGTCGAAGCAAGGTAACCGCCGATAGGAGAAGGTCTGAAGAACCCAGATACACACCCGGACAAAAGGTGTGGCTATCCACCCGGGACATACGCATGCGACTGCCCTCTCGCAAGTTAAGTCCCCGATTTGTTGGTCCCTTCACCATCGTGGAACAGGTTAACCCCGTCACCTACAAACTACAATTACCCTCTCACTACCGTATTCACCCTACATTCCACGTATCACTCCTGAAACCCTATCACGATCCTGTTCTTCCCTCCACAGAGCCTGACCACGAAGAGGAACCCCCTCCTCCACTGCTCCTAGAAGAAGGAGCCGTCTACGCAGTGAAGGAGATCTTGCGTTCCCGACGTCGTGGTGGCCAGTTGGAGTACCTGGTGGACTGGGAAGGGTACGGCCCCGAAGAAAGGACATGGGTTCCCAGAGCTGATATTCTCGATCCTAGTCTCATGGTGGAGTTTCATGAGAGCCACCCTGAGTTCCCAGCGCCTAGAGGCAGAGGGAGACCACCACGGCGTCGGAGGTGTCGGCCCTCAGGAGCGGGCCCTGGGGAGGGGGGTACTGTCATGGATTGGTCAGGCTCTCACGACCCCCACTCACGAAGATCACCATCACCTGACTTCTAATGAGCACACAGCTGCATCACATTCACGAGCACCAGATAAAAGCACAGCACTCCAGTCGCTCATTGTCCGGGCTCGTCTCGACGAAAGCGGACAACTGAGCGACCACTCAGCGT
The DNA here is from genome assembly GCF_903798145.1 of Danio aesculapii. Taxonomy (NCBI): domain Eukaryota; kingdom Metazoa; phylum Chordata; class Actinopteri; order Cypriniformes; family Danionidae; genus Danio; species Danio aesculapii. The sequence continues at coordinate 48,586,605 of NC_079452.1, read as the reverse complement.
AGTCATCCTCAGCTAAAACAAACGATTTACTTACCTGTTCTCTTTGTATTCCTCCTAGTCTTCCTGGTCCTCCCGAATCGTCCTGTCTTCCAGTCCTTCCAAGTCTGTGTCATCCTCTGTCAGCTGTATCTGGTGTGTGCTGTCCATCCTCGTGTATTCCTGTTACCCAGCCACGGAGGAAAAGACCCCAACATCATTCCTGATCCTCCTGGCTATCCTTCATGTGCTCCTTGTTGTCATTTAATAAACACCCTAACGTTTCCTTACCTCTGTCTCCTGTCCGCTTCATAACAGGTACAGTATATGTGATTTATTTGATGATCAGCTTTTATCAAATTTTAAGAAGTGACCCATATCTGATTACATTTTGCAGGACAAAAAAGATACTGACCTGATAATATTAAATAAATCACAGTTCTAATCATATCAGATCATATGTTATAATGACAGTTGTAGCCTAATTAGCTTGATTTATGAATCTTAATGATTAATAAAAACAAGTTATTATTAATTCTGAATATTCAGAATTAACTTAAGTTAATTTAACAAAATAAATATAACAATAACTTTAATCGATTATTTATTAAGAAAGGGAATTATACTTCTTATGAAGTAGATGAACAGTTTTGAAATTTTGTTAAACTTAATAAAGCTCGTAGCAATGATCTTTTACCGTTTCTGTGAGGCAAACATAATTTATAACGTGTTAATAAAGTGGCTTAATGACCAGCTAGTGAAGCGACAGACGCTAGAGACCATGGTATTTAGCCTCCTTGTAAGAGCAATGCCAGCTTGGAACGGGTTGTGTGGTGTAGGACCGATGAGGTTACATTGGCGCTGTGACCCAGATGGGAGTGAGGTTTAGGAAATGAAACCTCTAAAAGGTGCTCTAGCGACAGACGCTAGCAGCCATGGTCTTTAGCCTGCTTATTAGAGCAACCGACTCCCATGCCGAAGGTCGCCGGTTCGATTCCAGTTCGGAGTGGGTTGGGTGCAGTAGGACTGGCGGGGTTACACTAACACATAACACCATACCATACACAAACAAAAAGAACAGCGAGGAAAATAGAGCATTTAGATAAAAGAATGGCAAATATCATTCAGTTCCACATGACTAATAAGAACCACAAATTATTGATAAACACCTTTAAAGGGGCACAGCTTAAAACGCATGATGCATAATACATGTATCTTTGGGTTTCTCTCTCTTTTCTTGTGATTTTCTCTGATGCTTGGAAGATGGAGTCTCTAAGGAAGTCTTTTTGTCGTTTTGTGGAGTTTGCGGTGCAGATCGGAGGATACATGAGGCACAAACTTTAAACTAAGTTATAATTTGCTGGGAAAATAAAAAAAATTGGACTCAGGCGAGTCGCGCGAGTACAGAAACCAGGTCTTCCCTGGTGGTATTCCTGTCAGGGACCTTCTGCGCAGATTGCTTGCACAGGTCAAAATTTAAACAGTTTTTTGGTCACACCTATTTTCTATGGACTAACCAATGGCGTGAGAGGAAAGGTTGGCAAGGAAATTTTCTCTTTTCCTCTCGCTGATATGAGACTTTTCCAAGGCACGCAGGCAAACTTTAATAGATTTCAAGATTTGAAATGGTTTGCTCATGAGCTGTCGAATTATGTAAAGAGCAGAATGATACCAAACATGATAGTTTAAACACACATTAAGCAGAATCGATGCATTTCTACATTATATTATGCCATAAGAGGTCTATTGGTGCATACGTATAATATTTAAACTACTTTGGTATGGAACATAACATATAGATTGGAAACAAACACATTATATACATTTTGGAGTGGAGTTTCTGTTAAAAGTCCATTTATGTTTGTGCATGTGTGTGGATTCCCAAGATGGAGGCAGAGTTTTCTAGCATCTTGGTAGACAAGATGTCACACAGACTTTTTGGAGCCGATAGCAATAAACGTGTTTGAACAAAAGCACTCCAAGTTGATGTATTTTGGCTAAGGAGGAGAAACCAAAGAATTGCATACAACCTCAATGCTACACAGTTTACCAATATGTATTCGACTACATATTAGAATTAAATAATGATTACCAAAGGTTTGTTATGGTTGTGATGGTGTCCACTGCCTGTTGAAAAATGACACAAAATTGGCACCCAGTCTGTCAAAAAGACTGCCTTTACATTACATGGTTCAAGACATCCAATTCCGAGTTTTTCCTCCCATGTGGCACAGGTCGAATATGACCCATGAATGTGCAAGCAGAAAAGAAGCACAAGGATTCAGAGAGTCTCAGATTGGTTTCAGGCCTCATTCATATATGGATCTATATATGTGATATGCATCAGATATGTGCACTTGTGTCCTCCAATGCAAGTGGACAGATGGGATATCCCTGTTAAAGGACAATGCATCCATGAAAAGCAATGTTTCAAATAATGCCAACACAATGTGTCTATGGCAAATCGGACATTTTTAAAATGTATTTATTCTGCTTAAAGAAGTACATAAAAATTATTTGCATTAGATCATTTTTGTAAATATACAGTACCAAACTATATGTTATTATAAAACACAGCAATAGGTATATCAGGCCCGTAGCCACTGAGGGTTCGGGTCGTTCGGAAGACCCACCCCTCATAGACAAATTTTTACTCCACTACTTTCCTTCACCCTGCAGTCACTGCTTAAATTTTTTTTTTTGTCTATGGGGATTAGAAATATCAGTCCTGTGATTCCTGTCCAATCAAATTGCACATAGAAAGTAAATTGCCTCATAATGTTCTACCTCAAGACATGGGCTCCTTATGATTGCAGCAAACTGTTTGGAAGCAGGGTGATGCAGTGGGGCAGTAGGTATTGCTGTCACCTCACAGCCAGAAGGTTGCCGGTATGAGCCTCGACTGGGTCGATTGGCGTTTCTGTGTGGAGTTTGCATGTTCTCCCTGCGTGGGTTTCCTCCGGGTGCTCCGGTTTTCCCCACAGTCTAAAGACATGTGGTATAGGTGAATCGGGAAAGCTAAATTGTCCATAGTGTGTGTGTATGGATGTTTCCCAGCGATAGGTTGTGGCTGGAAGGGCATCTGCTGCGTAAAATAAGTTCGCGGTTCGTTCCGCTGTGGCGACCCCTGATTAATAAAGGGACTAAGCCAAAAAGAAAATGAATGAATGAATGTTTGGAAGCATTAAAAGTCTCCAAAAGAAGATGTTTTAAATCTTTACTGTAATGTTGTCCTTAGACATTGACTAGACGTTGAATTTTGGTTACCTGGTGTCACGACCTAAAATCTAACCTAATATTAACGTCTTATGACGTTGTGTCCCTGCTGGACAATAACTAAATACTCTACATAATGTTATGTTTACACACATTCACAAATGATATGTAAATGCATCAGCTTTTTACAGCATAATACTCACTACTCATTACTCTTGAGTACTTTTGAAAGATCTACTTGTTATTCATACTTTGAGCAATATTTACAGCAGATACTTTGACTCTACTTGCACTGCATTTTTATGTAAATAATGGTACTTTTAATTGAGTATGATTTTTTAGAACTTTCCACCACTGATGAATCCAACATGCAGCTGCACAAGAAAACATCTGACATAAACGAAGTCATCTTTCGCTACTGTACTGTTTTTGAATAGAGAAAACATTTGACAAGTAACTTTTATTGTATAATATCTTGTAATTTATTCTTGAAAGAAAACACGACCAATAAAAAAGGTCTAAATTATTATTATGTTTTCATTTTTATTATTCAAATGGACATATTCTGAGAAAAGTTGAATGTGCTGGCCAGTTTGTTATTTGCCTAATAAATTACCCTAGGCTACAGTTTTTAATTTAAAACTATTTTCTAATGGTATATGATGTAATAAATTTGTATTTTAAAAATCAATATTTGCCATATTTCTCTATTTAGGAACAATAATTAGGAAATACTTTTGGTCCATCAAAAAGTGTGGTTATGAAGACCATCCCACAAGCTAATTCAGCTAAAAATAATGCTTAAAATTTCACCCAAATTCAGTATTTAAATCTCATATTTATAATGAAAATGAAGCTGATAAGTGCAAAAGGTCCACTTTTTGAGAAAAAAGAACCACCCCTTTTACCAGGCTGGCTACGGGCCTGTATATAGAATTTATTCATTTATTAGAATTCAAGTAATGGATGACAGAATTTTCAATTTTGGTATGTACTTCAGTCAGTGTTTTATATTTGTTAAGAAGTGCTTAGAGTTCAAAAAGGGGAGGTGCTCAAAAATGTTATTTCTATAATTAAATACATTAATTAAATAATTAATTAAATTATTATTCTAATGAATTAAATTCATCCGGAATTGAGGCAGAATTTAAGAAAAAGTAACAGCTTACTCGACATACATTGAAAAAAACAATGTCAAATTGGTTTTTAGGAGTCTTTACCAAACGTTTAAAATATTGTGAGTTAAAATATTCTACGTTTAGCATGTTCGCATTCAAGGCATACACAAGCTGCCAAAGAGGATGGCTCCTGACTGTAACACAGCTATTTAAGTGCTATTCCTCCAGGTGCTAATTAATCCTGGCACTGAGCTCAGTGATCGCGTGCGCACATTAATAAACACAGGTATGCACACACATGTACACATTCACACACTATTTCACAGCAGATCTGATCATCCGTCAGGGGATCTTCTGCAACAGTAGCAGTCTCCCTCCAGACTGCACAAAGTCAGGCTCAGGCCGAGACTGCTCCTCAATCACAGATCTGAGAGGAACATTTAAGAAGAGAAACGACTCTTGAAGGACATTTGTGCTGCTGAAGGACAGACTTGCGCTCAGTACATCTCTCTTTAATAGGTAACAGTCTCGCTGCGCTTCAGTCTATTTAAGAACTGCGGTTTTAACATAAAAGGGTGTTTCTTCTTCACTGGGAACTTTTATATCCCTGGGGTTGAGTTTTATCAAAACTAACAGATTTTTTATTTATTTTATTCTCTTTTTATAATACGAAGGTCACATTAAAACTTGGGAAACTCTTGGGAACTTTTACTTTTTGGCTTTATAATTTGTTTCTTCTGTGTTTGAAATGTCTTTTGTGTGCGTGTAGTTTTTTTAATTTTTTTATTTTAGTAGTAGATTGTTTAGCTTTAAATAGGCAAATGGCTAATAAAAGTATTCCTGATATTACATAACTTGGTAACACTTTATAATAACTACACACTATGATTAGTGTTTCATTAGCATTAGCAAATAGTTAATTAATTATCTGTTAAGCATTAACTCTACATTAATAAACATTAGTAAACAGTTTACAACTGAAGCTATAAATGCTATATTCTTGACTTATAACCACACAAAAATTATTATATTGTTGTTGTTTTATGCAATTTTATGTTGTATATCGACACTCCTGTTATTCAGCAGTAACTTTACAGTAATTTTACTTTTTAGGTAAGATTGCAAAGACTGTTGTTCATTTGATACTAAGCCTTTAATTGTCCTTGATAAGGGATTTATAAAGCATAAATATTCCTCACTTTAAATTAGGTCACAAAACTGCATGAAGTAGAGTTAATAAAGCATTTATCAACATACATAGTAACCATTACAACATGCCTGAATAATAAGATATATAAATGTTAATTTCAATATTTTATTTATCATTTACTAGCTCATTCTGAATGATCTTAAACACCTCCAACTACTCCTAAATACAAATGGTTTGTAAATAATGCAATACTTAATTTAGTTAGTGATGAAAAATAAATCAACCAGTCACAAATTATGAAAGTACAATTAAGCACATTATAAATTTGGTTATAAGTCAAGAATGCAGCATTTGTACCTGCAGTTATAAACTGTTTACTAACGTTTAATAATGTAGAGTTAATGCTTAACAAATAATGAATTCACTATTTGCTAATGCTTAATAAATGGTTTATAACGTGTAGTTATTATAAAGTTTATCTATAACGCTTTGTAAAAAGCTGTGATATTTTAATGAAAAGTAAAATAATAATAAAAGCATTTGAACATTTATTTTAGGGATAACGATTTCCTGTCCATCAGTTGCTCTGTTATTTTCACCAAGATCAATAATATTTCCATTAAGTTTGGTCAGAAATTAGTGTACTTAGTTACCATGGAAACAACAGTGTAAGTGAGGAGAATGCTTAATGAGGAAAACGAGATGAGATTTGTGGAGGAACAAAATAAAATCAAGGCAACCAACAGATCAGAAGATTTATAGGATATACTGTAATTCTGCATAATTGTGAAAGAAAAAAAATGGTTAGTTTAGTTAGCTTGAACTTTATTGACCGTTCTGCTTAACACAGAAATGAAATTCTTTAACACTGGTAACAACCATATGACAATCACATAATATCAACACTCAAGACAACCACATGAATAAACTTAAATTAGCCCCATACATATTACTGCGAATCATTCTTAACAACCGCACCATTCACATTAAACAATGATCCAATTTAATGCAGTCACGATCACTGTTTGACAATGGAGACTCTGGAATTCTCAAACTAAACACAAATTTATTTAAAAAACCCTTACTACAAACACTGGCCCATGTAAACATGGGATCTTGACAATGCAATACTAGACAATGGACTAATTAAACACAGGGATATAAATACCCATGACATGATGGAACTGATTACAAACAAGGGTGAGACACAGGTGGAACTCATGAACATCAAGAAACGGCGGGAAACGGAACAAAGGGATCACGTGATACAAACAAGGCAATAGAGCACAGCACATTGGGAAGATCCCATGACACAAACACAGGGGTCTGACATATACAACAACTGCAATTGAGATAAATGACTTTTTATAAGCATTTCTTCTGGCTCTTGGAATTTTAAACCTGCGTCCTGATGGTAACATTTCAAAAGCTGAGTTAAGGGGATGTGGATTATCTTTAAAAATCACGATTGCTGTTTTTTCCATAAAGAAGTCCAATAAAATCTGCAGCGAATGTTGTTTGTAATCAGTTATCTTATTTGCCTGATAGATAATTCGTGATATTTTCTTCTTCTGTTCAAATGTTGTGTTACCAATCCATGAATCAACATTATTTGTGAGAGCACTCTCTATTAATGATCTATATGCCATGTTTGAAGTCTGTGTACTTACATTAAAACTTCTCAACTTGCAGAGAAGACTGAGGCGCTGACTTGCCTTCTAATAAACAGCTTCTACATTACTATCAAAATTCAGTTTATTGTCAATCATAGTGCTTACATGCTTAAAATTTGAGACCTGCTCTACTATTTTTTTTCATTTTCTGATGACTGGTTTATAAAATGAAGTATGTGCTACTCTTGTTTGACTCCCCATACATAGCTTTTTTTGTTTTTCCAATATAAACATGTAATGAAGTTTTGCCAAACAACCTGTGATACTATTAATATATTTACAATATAAGGAGCTATTCATTTCTTCCTGACAGGAAACCAATGCCAGATCATCTGCATATTTTTATAAGAGCGTTTTCATGGTTGTGCTTATTAGCTTTCTGCATTCATATTTACATCAACCAGAAGTCAGTGATATAATCTATACTTGCTAGAGACTGTCTTCTTAGTGATTTTCATCTCATTATTATTAATGTGGTTAAAAGCCATGTAATAAGTGGTAGGATTTACTAAAAACTGCTTTCCTTATGGAAGCTTTGCATTCAGAGAGGTAATAAAATATTTAGACTCAATCAATATTTTGCGTCCAGTTATTTACTTATGTAGAAAAAAGCCTTCAGGGTGATCAAGACCCATCCACTTCATGTCCTGTCCTTCTGATCACTCTTTTGGGATTAATTCCATGATAACAACCATCTGTGAATGCTCTATATTATCACTTTTATAGTTATGAAATGTCTATTATATAATACCAAAAAAGTTAAATTTAAATATTGGCAATAAGTATACGTTTATGACCAATTAAAATCACTGTATTTCACTGTAGTGCTAACTTGTCCTTCATTTTAAACTATGAGGGATGTCTCAGAAGTGATTCCAGCTCATTAGCTTGTAAGTTAGGTCTTAAATATTCACCCCCTTAAACCTTAAGCTTGTGTCTGTTGCAGATCCTGGGATGATTTCCATGACTGTGCGAATGTGGCCATGGCTGGCTGTCCTGAGGAAGCTGCAAAAGTGTGGGATTCTCTGAGACAAGAATCCAAAAAGATGCAGTTTTCTGGAAACCTGTATGAGATGTGCTCTAGCCGTAGCCAATCAGCAGCCGCCTCTGATTCCCAAAGCCCCGATGAGACCAATCAGGAGTCGCTAAAGGGTGGCGCTAGTCATAAAAGCCTGACCTTTCTGACCTTATGTTTGCCTGCGCTATTGCTGTTTTCATGGATATAACCACATCTCAGGACTCACATAGACAAGCACATAGACAACAGACTGGTTTTGTTCTGACATTTTCATAAAGATCTCATGTATTAGGACTAATTTGATTTATTTATTTCTAGTAATTATTCATTTTATGCTTAAAATTTGATTTTTGGAACAAAAAGATTGTCATTTTCATAAGAACACATTTATTTTCAGGGCATTTTTCTTCTTCAGGGTTTCTTTCTGTTAAGTATGAGAAAAAAAAAATCTTTTTAAAAAGCGAAAGATTCAAATGTCAAAACAGAAATGTCATCCACAGGAGGACCAAAATGCAGCAGATGAGGACAAATTGAAGTTGGCGAAAGACATTTGCAATCATTTGAAAGCCTTCATCTGAGAGGAAATGAAATGAAGGTATATTGCAATACATTATCACATTTTGTGAGCTATGAGTATCTAAGCAATGCGAAGAGCCTTCAAAAATGTTATTATTTCACTCTGTAGTGTAATCTTCTTTTGTAGGATCCTGAGAGGATTAAGTTTAAGGATTACAACAAATAAAAGTAAATCTGAGCATCACGGCTCACCTACAGGCTTTGCCTGAGAACAGACTTGTCAGACTTTGTAGTCTGTAGTCTGAATGCCTTTGGGTGACGGGTAGAGCCCAATTTATTAATGATGGGTTCCTTGTTTCAGTTTAACTAATAGCACAGCATTACGCTTCAATGTGTTTTTGTACTATAGTCTGTGTCAGTATGGAACTGCTGTTCATTTGATGTTGGCCAGAATACTGTGTATATATTGTACAGTCTTACATTCTACATTCCTCATAGCTATTTTTATTTTTTTTTCAGAGATGTGTATTTGAATTGATACAAGACATGATGTATTAGCTTAAAAAGAGTCACTTGATGATGGTGATATAGTTAATAAGACCGATAAGCTGTAAAGAAGAGCTTATTTGGATGAGTATATTATCTTGAAGTGCATAATGAACAGATGAGGCAAATCAGTGGAGGTGAACACATTAACATCAATAAGAGTAAATTGTAAATGATTATCACCATAAATATGATATATACGAGGGCTTTTCACACTGGTGGTTATCATCATTCACTGATTTTAACCCTGGGTAAAGGTGGATTACACTTTTAATTTAGAAGTGGTTTTGTGGTATGAAAATCCCATGAAATCTAAATGAAATGGTTTGGCCTTTATTTTGAATGTATTAGCCTTATGGATACCTATGTTTTGGAGCTATTAAACTCCAAATCAGTGACAAAAGTTACATTTAGAGAAGAAAATTCATTCAAAATTGTAATTTCAACAAGTATCATGACATCCCTCAGCACTTTAGCTTCTCATCAGTTTTTCTCTAGAGTCTGAAGAGCCCAGCCTACCAAATTTAGGCTTCGGTTCAATTGGTCACTTGCTCAAAATCACTTGCTGCTCAAAATGCGTTTCTGTTTTCCTGTTAAAGTGAAATGACATCTCTTCTGGGGACATTAAATCCTTCATTTTGGTGCCAAACTTGTGCAGTGTGAAACATTTCAGTGTAATGTTGCAATGCATTGTCTCGTGCCTCAATTTCACATAATTTGAATAGGCAAGAAACATTGTGCAGGGTAGATAAACAGTATAATCAATTTTATAGTATATGGCTACTGCCACATTCAAAAAATTTGTGCAGCAAAACAAACAAAACTTGTAGCTCTACACTGTGCTTGTTGGTCACCATCATGATGGAAATTTCTTCAAATGACTTGTCATGCAAATTTAGAATTCGGTTTTCCAATTTGGAGTAGCATTTTTTTTAAGAGTCAGTGGGAAAAATCCAACGCAACGCCTCACGGCAGTTCATAACTTTTTGATTTATTAGCTAATTCAAATAAATTTGTATGAACCCTTTCTTATTTTAGTACAATTTGCTCCTCCCCAATGACAGTTGGTTTAGGGATGGAGTTTAGGTGCTCGCCTCCTTTAAAATTTAGTATTTTTTTTTAGAAATGAAATCGTATGAACTCTCAGAAGCTATTTTTCGGACAATATAGTTACGTTTTCTCATGAGATCAGGCTGGAAAAATCTTACTTCCAAGATGGACTGCAGCAAAAAAATGTACAATGCATAACATCCAGGATTAATTGGGTTAACAATTAATCCTGGATGTTTTGCATTGTACATTTGTACATCCAGGATTAATTGTTAACCCTGTCCGTGGGTTTCTTGAGAAGCAAGCCCAGCAGGTACAGGATGTCAACATGACATCAGATTGACATTGTACACCATTATTGTGGAATGTTGCATTTTGGGTGGGAATAAAAATCAGGTTGACGCCAGAACCCAATGTCAGAGCAATGTCAGTGTCCAACGTTGGACAGACTTTGGATTTTGGTCACTTTCCAACGCAACCTAAAACAACCAAAATTTCATTCATTCATTTTCTTTTTGGCTTAGTCCCTTTATTAATCTGGAGTCGCCACAGCGGAATGAACCGCCAACTTATTCAGCACATGTTTTACGCAGCGGATGCCCTTCCAGCTGCAACACATCTTTGGGAAAACAACCAAACATCAACGTCTAATGATGTTACAGCTTGACGTTGTGTGGACGTTACCACTATGACATCTATCAGATGTTGGATTTTGGTTGCCATACCTGACGAATAAATGTCTGTATTTGATGTCAGTATGTCGTTGGTTTAAGATGTTGGTTCGACGTCGGATTTTGGTCACTTTACAATAAAACCTAAACTCAACCAAAAATCAACGTCATTTGACATCGTTATTGGACATCAAAATATCGTTGTTCCTGGACACTGGCTAGACATTGAATTTTGGTCACCCGACATCACGACCTAATACTAACGTAATATTAATGTCATATGACATTGGGTGCCTGCTGGGAGATAACATTTCCCTGGGGTTTGGAGCGACCTGGAGGTAGCCATTTCAAGTGTGAAAAGCCCTATCTGTGTTTTTTTCTGTAGCTACATGACTTTGTGTGTAAAGAAGTGGCAGAGGTTTTTCCCCGGATCAGCTTTCATTATCTCTACTCAACACTGCTCTCTGCTCCGCTCAGCGGATTCCTCAGTCTGTGTGATTTATGTTTAATTTTTAAGCTTAATTGGCAATCAATCATGTTTGCCAATGCAGTGAACTTATTAAGGAGGGCAAAAGCCATTTATTTAGTCTAAAAAAAACACTATAATGGGGGAGGATTGCCACTTATGTCTCAAATGACTATCAACACATGCTTTTCTTTGCTTTAAATCCAATTCAGTTTTGTCAAAGCCATTGAATGTAGTACAATCTAAATGAAGATATGTCTAAATAATATAGTAAGGGCTAATATGTACAGATTTTAAGTGTACATGACTCCTTGCTACACAGTACTTATTAATACCTCCCCTATTTATAATTTGTGATAATATACGGAGGCAGTTATAATTTGCTTGGTAGATGTATTTTATGAATTGCATGTAATTAAGTGTTTTCTCCCTTTATTTTGAAATTTGACGATATATTAACATTCATTAACATGGAAGAACAATCGTCTTAAAAATTATCTTGAAGGCGTCCATGAGAAAACTTGAAATGCTTCTTGCTTTCTGTCTGTCTGCACAATGATTTGCTACATACAAGTTATATTCTATACATTATATAAATAAAATGATTGCTATTATAAAAATAAAAGGTGCTGTTCAACTCATTCAGAGTCACTGGGATTTTCCCTGCATTAAAACGTAAAATCCCAGCTCCAGCCGAATGTGTGTAAATCCTTCATTCTCACTTTGGATTGGGTTTTTTATTCCTCTACCTCTTCTATATTTTAATATTTCATGCGTCACAGATGTCTCTGTAAAAACAGACACACCTTCAGTTAGCAAGACGGAGATTACCTCCCAACACAGCATACATACATAAACAGCGTTATATGAGAATCATCAATTTTATGGGTATTGCAACGGAACATTTCTCTTGTTCAGTCGGAAGCTTAATAACAAATGCACAGAAACAATACAAGGTCCAGCGTAAAAAAAAAAAGTACAGGAACATAAACCAGGGAACATAAAGCACCTCCAATTTCAACAAACTGATAAAGAGCGAAACAGAGGACATAAATACACTGAGAAAGCCATGGGCTAACAACCAAATGAGGAAACGAGGGGGCGAAGACAATTATTAGAGGTCTGTATGTAAGTTTTTGACTCACCTAAAGCATAAAAATACCATAACATGTTTGCAAATATTTAAGAAACATGCTAGTGAACGCACTTGTTTATCTGAAAAACAATGCTAAAGTCAGATATTCTGCTTTGAAAATTTGTTTTCCATGCCGGAGCGCTGTCTTTGTTTTGGTTCTTTTAACTCACCCACTACCAGTTTAGACAATTATATTTCAGCACTCCAGGTTTTACTTGGTGGAAAACAGTGTATTTTTTATTCATTCAGTCAGGAAGGCTCTCAGAGTATGCATCTGTCACCGAAATGAGACGCAGATTCAGAGCTTCACATGAGGTTATTCATTATAAATAATATAAATATTACGAACGTAAACATTCGGTGAGCAGGTTACATTGTAACCCAGTGTTCTAACAACACGCTATGTGATGAGATACGCAGTGATAAGTAATTTGGATGTTTGCATCAGACGAAACACGACAGAAATTGAAATACAGTCATTCAGAAGCACAGAATATGCACTCACTCATGAAATGGTAAGGTTTATAATCTAATTAATACATATTAAACCTCTTTAACATTATTAAATGTAGATGCTAAGTGAAGTTTCATAAACTATTTTCGAGAGGAGCACGTGATATGATTGAGTACAGCTGATCCTCATTGCTAATCATTAGCTAGCCTATCAGATCATTCTAAAACTACTATAAATATCCTGCCTAAACTTCATTCCTTATCTTCGTTTTTGGAAAAACCCCCCATCCTTCGCTTCTCCCTCCTCCTCTTTCTTGACAACACAGTGGCTCAGTGGTTAGCACTGCTGCCTCACAGTAAGAAGACCACAGGAGTTTGCATGTTCTCCCTGTGTTTGCGTGGGTTTTCTCCGGGTCCTCCGGTTTCCTCCCACAGTTTAAAAACATGTACATAAGTGAATTGTAATACAGTCACAAGCACTTAACGCATACATAGCAAAAGGGGGCACTCGAGAAACTCCTGATCTTGTATCCCTCTTAATGCTCATTGACCAGGCGGGAACCTTGGGCTCATCTATCTGCGAGCTCAGGGTTCTCTCCCGGGACAGCATGCCAAACCTGCAATCATAGTCGAGCATTATCTAAGTGTGAACTCTTGAAATTACTTTGTGTTGGTTTTGAGTCACAGTTCTAAAGTTCAATTTCAAATGGTTTATTTTATTTTCAAGATCTGAGGTGAACTATCTGCTGCTGCTTTCAGTAGTATGGCAATAAAAGTCATGTAAAATGGCATTCAAACTCACATTGCTAGCATTTAACACTGAATAAAGCACATGAGGTGTACCTGAGGTGATCATTGTCACAAGTTTTCTGTTGTTCAGCTGCAAGCTTATAAATTCGAGGTGTTGGTTAGAACAAAAACTCCCTTTAAGATGTAAAACATTCCTTCTATCACGTGCTGCTGCTTTTATATAGAACACGATTTAAATTAGCCTTTAGGCTCAATCGTAAGAATCGCTCCTTTTGGTCCTCAATCTGGCAACCCACGGTTGCATTTGTTTTGATCCAGGAATGCAATACCTTGTTCAACCACTGGGTGTCAAACTTACATCCTGCACTTTTAACTAAGGCAACATACTAGGATGACATGAGGCTGACAATGGGGCGTAGCACTGAAAACAGTGAAATGAACCTGTTTGAAAATAAAACAAACATTTTGAAATAAACTGTATTGGAAATCAACAACATTTTAACTGTTGTATTTAAGAGAAAAAATATATATTTTCTACTAAGGTGGACTTGCTATAGTCATCTTTAAAAAGCAAAGGCATATGTACGTGTTCTTTTTATTTATTATACATCTGAATTTAATACAATGCTGATTCATCTACTTTTAGAGTGTCTTTTAGTTTTATAGGAGGGAACAGAGAAGATGTCAGTTGGATTAAATATTTTCTAATAGATAGACCACAACAAGTATGCATTAGGGGAGTTAAGTCAGACATGATGGTTATAAATATAGGGTTACCCTAGGGATGTGTTTTGTCCCCTCGATTTTTTCCGTTTACACAAATGAGATGAGAATGCAGAGTACAAATCTTGAACTTTATAAATATCCTGAAGATATGGCACTTGTTGCACTTCTATTGAAAGATGATAGCATCCAGGAATACAGAAAATGTGTTGGAATGATTTAAAGAGGGTTTCTTGCTGATAAATACATTTAGCATAGCAAAAGCAAAAGAATTGAGCTTAAATCATCCAGAACCTGAATTTGATGATTGATGACAATGACGTGGTCATCCTTTGGAAATGGTGAAGGTTTTTAAATATCTGAGAACTATGATTGATTGTAAATGACATTTTTCTGTAAAGGTGAAGGCTGTAAAACGGCAAACCAAAGGTTATATTTGTTAAGGAAACTTAGAGAATGTAATGTCTGTTCAGGCATTTTACAGATGGTGTATGTCAGCTTGGGTAAAAGTACAAATTTTGGGGTACAACATAACGGTCTAGTTTGGGAGAACCACTTTAGTTAGCAAAGCAAAATGTAATAGGAAGCAGGTAAAATCATAGGATTTAAGCAAAAATCAGTAGATGAATTGTATAACATAACAGTTCAGAGGAAGGCCATGGCCATATGTTATGATGTAACTTACCTTCTGAACCAGGCCTTTATCTTGTTGCCATCTGAATGCCGTTACAGGTCAGTGAAGGCAATTAAAGCAACCTACAAACAAACCTTTGTACCTTATGCAATTAATCTTTTGAATAAAGTAGTAATGTAATGTTCTTAGGTGAGGTATAGACTTTTACGTATATGTTTTGTGATTGTGTTATGTGAATGTTTCATTGTTGTATATGTGAAGCGAGACAATGACCAATTTCAGCCTCGGCTGAACAATAAAGTAACAATAACATATAAGGGGGAAAAAGGAAATCAATGGATGATTTCTGCAGTATATTCTTTTGTGTTCAACAGAAGAAATAAACTCAAACAGGTTTGGATCAAGTGGAAGGTTAGTAAATGATGGCAGAATTTTCATGTTTTAGATGTTGCCTGTGTTCTTTCTGGTGTGGTAATGATGAATTTTAATCCAGTAATAGTTTAATGTGGTCGTGTCATTTTTTATAGCTTGTAATGTGTCGTGTTTATGTGGGTGTTTAATTGGAAGGAAGCTTCCTATTTTTCTTCTTCTGTTAGGTATGTTTTAATACCCTTTCTTTGACAGCATACTTCCAAACAGCAACAATCTGTGACTCTGTATCAAACTGAGTGAGTGACATGATCTTTTAAAGCTGCCCTGTTATAAAATCCAAAGTGACACTTCACCCCGAAATGAAAATTCACTCATTTTTTTTACCCTTATTTGTATCACCCTTTGCACACACCTTTTATTCAGTGAAAGTCATTCAATGGAACAAAAACTGTTTGATTATCAATAAACTTCAAAGTATCTGTATAGTTCACAGAAGAAGAAATAAAGGCATTCATGTGTAAATGATGACAAAATGTTCAGATAAACTATTACTTTAAGATAGTAGAGTTTAAACTCACAGAACCAGCAACAAAATAGCATGCACATTTGAAAAGACATGGGAGTGAGTAAACGATTAGAGTTTTCATCATTAGGTTTCTGTAACTGTCTTCAAAGTGTTAAAAAAAATGTTATTAATTAATCACCCTAATTTTGTTTCTCTCTCCTCTTCGTACCCATATTGAGATATTTTGGAATGAATCTGAGAGCTCACTCATTCTCCATAGACAGCAGTGCTTTCCTCTCAATCAAAGTCCAGAAAAATACCAAACAACATCCTCAAAACAGTTCATATGTCTTCAGATGTCACGGATTGGCCAGGCTCTTCCACCAGCATCACGCAAAGATCACCATCACCTGAGTATTAACCACACACAGCTGCACCCAATCACTTATAGTCACTACATAAGCACACACCTCACTTCACTCAGTGTCCGGTCTCGTTCCTACGAAGCGGACTCTGAGTGAACACCTCCTGGTAATCACTAGCCCTCGATATCAGTATATTGTACTTATCTGCTCTCTGTCTCTCCTAGTTTGTCCAGTGTTCCCGGTATCCTGTCTGCCTTGTGTTTATCGTCAGTCTGTCTTCCCCGCAAGCCCTCTGGTGTGTGCATTCGGTCTCCCTCAGTATCCGTCATCCAACCTGCCACCAAGGATCATCAGAACAACCAGACTCCACTCACTTCTCCTCCGTTCTCCTTATGTGCTTATATGTTGTAAATAAACATCGTTAATATCTCACTCACCTTACTTGTCCGTCTGCTTCCCATAACATCAGATGTGCAGTTGGAATATTATGAAGCTACAAGAATACTTTTGTGTGCACATAAAACAACTTTATTTAACAGCTTCTTCTCCTCAGTGTCAGTATATTGTGCATGTTCACGAGAGTTCTGTGGCCTTTATGAGTGTTGCGCTTGGTCATGTATCTGACATTTACCTCAGATGTGCCTGTACTTTGTTTCAAACAGAGGAAGTCGACTGTGGAGATCCAGGGTATAGATCAGTACACAGCGCTCATGATTGAGCACCCTATACCGACACTGAAAAGAATAGTCTGTTAAATAAAGTTAGGATTTATTTAATGTACATAAAGTATTTTCTTAGCTTTATAATATTCAGATTGAACACATAAGGCCTATGGTCTATTTTGAGGATGTTTTTGCCACCTTTCTGAACTTTGAACGAGTCAGGATCATTGTTTTCTATAGAGGATCACGGAGCTCTAAGGATGAACGAAGGTCTCAGGGGTTTGGAACAACAAACTTTTTGGGTAAACTATTTAAGCTTTATTTTATACCTAAAAAAAAAGAGACTCCACTTAAGCCACACAATATATTCCTAGCAAAACTGAACAAGGAATTGGTGTAACATCAGTTCAAACTAAATCTGGCCAAAACAAAGTTGGTTTAGAATTCATTATTACAAGAGTTTAGCTTACCAAAATAAATAGTTCACTTGGTCAACACGGACTACTGTTTCAGTGCTCGGGCAGATATTCACATTGCTCTTATAGCATGCTTGCTCAACTAATGATTTCTCACACATTTTAGTTGTCTTTATTTTGTTACAGAGAGGAAAACGTACAGCACATGTTAACATATTCATCTAATCGCATCTCTCGGCAGTGCCTTCTCTGGAATACTTGATTCTAATTGGTCAATAACAACTTTCTAAGGTACGTTATTCCCAGCTAACAACAGCTGAAACTAACAACACAGGTCCATCCAGGTAATTCGAATCATCTTGACCCTACATGAACACATCCATGTCCACACTTATATCTTTCATGCGGCTGTTCTTGAATGTTTGGCATCATTTTCCGTCTGAATAAATCAGTAGGTTAGTATAGGCTGCATTCAGCCGTTACTGCTTCTGTCAGCTTGGAGTTAAATAAGGAGCTCAGATCAATCATATGTGTCTAATTGTTTAGTTTTATGGCAGTTATCTCTGTATAAATGGTACACTATATAAAAATGTTATTTCAACTGTATATTCGATAAATACTATAAAGACTATTATATTCGATAAATAACTGTAAATTTACTTTGCCAGAATTCCCTGCACGACACTTCACTTTTAACGGTTTTTGTTGACAATTTCTCTTGAGTTATGCACATTAGTGTTTTATGTAATGTTTATTGCATTATTTAAATTAGATTTGTGTTACAATAATGCTGTTTAGTCAATATGTGGATGACACTAAATAGCTTCTATAATTATTATTATTATATTAGTGTGCCGAATTTTACAGATTTTTTTACAGTGTATAATGTACATCAAGGCATTGATTTAAAAAAAAATTTCCCAGAATAAAGCCCTTCAGACTTACACACCTGCTGATAAGCCTGTCAGGCTTTATTCTGCATTTAATCTTTATAGAATTCAAGATTTTGTGACTGAAAACCAAAGCATTCACATCTCATCAGCAATGTCCTGCTCATTCATCAACTCCGACAGTTTGTGCTTGATTTAGGTAAGAGATCTTCTGGGCCACTCGCCCTCTGTGCAGATGTTGCACGGTCTCACAAATACACACACACTCACACACACACACACACACACACACACACACACACACACACACACACACACACACACACACACGCACACACACACACAAACTATAAGTCTGCTTGCATTAATCAGATGCTTCCTGATTGATCGGGGGAGGATGAGCTGTTTGATCACATCCCGCCCTTCACTTCACCCGCTCTCCTTCCTCTTCCAGCGCTTCTGGCGTCTGTTCAGATCTGACACAGTAGCACTTTAGGGAGGGCCAGGTGATGTTTTATGAATCTTCTGAAGAGTACAGGGGGAAAGAGGCATAAAGTTCACATGCCCTGACTATCCTAATCTTTTGTTTCAAAGCTAATATTATCGTTTTATACTGCAATCATTTTAGATTTTGTGTTTTTAGTAACTTTTTAAAAAAACTGTATCAGTATGCCAGGTTAGGGCAATATCACCTGGTATCAGGATGCATTTTTATTTGTCTGATCACCATCTCTTTTGGGTCCAATTTTGATTAAAGATGGCCTTTTAGTGGTGGTTGTATTTTATTTGTTTTATTTCCCTCCTGATTTTCTACTCTTACTTAAGTTGCATAATTTCGGTTCATTCTAAAATATGTCTAAATTTTTTCTGTTAAGAATAATAGAGTAAATAGTATGATGGTCAACAAAACCAGTCATAAGTCACCAGTCATTTTTATTGAAGTTTATACATCACCTAAAAGTTGAATAAATACGATTTCCATTGATGTATACTTTGTTAGATAGGACAATATCTGGCCAAGACACAACTGTATTTTGAATATCTGGAGTCTGAAGGTTAAAAAAATACTAGACTGAGAAAATCCCTGTTTAAAGGTGTCTAAATAAAGTGCTAATCAAAGTTACTAATCAGAATTTGAGTTATGATATATGACTGGTTTGTTTATTGTCAAAAATATATGTGTGCAACATAGGACCGGTTTGTGGTCCAGGGTCACAAATAGACTATTAAAGCAGTGAAATCAAAATGAACTGAGTAAAGGTAAAATATTTAATTTAGCTTTTCTTTAATTTTCAGTGAGTTTATTTCCAGTAATGCAGTATTTGTGCCATTTGAATACACATTATTCTCTAACCATTTACAAATGTATATTGAGAACTATTCATCTTGAAACCTTGTGTAAACAGGGCCTAAGGTGTGTTTTTGTCAAGTGGACAACACTGCATACAGGTGTAATCAGTCTAAAATGCTAATGACAGCCAGAAACCATGTATTCATTCAATTGATTCACTCAAGACACTTGATGGACTTAAGATTTGACTCAAAAACAATGAAACAATCATTGGGATATGGAAGTGTGTCATGATATTCCGACTTTGTTTGGAACTATTTTAAGTGATGGACTAAAAAAAAGACAAAAATATCTAGCAGTACTGCATGTGTCAAAAATGTCCATCCAAAATCACATACTTCCTTATTTAGTATGTGGAAAAATACTAAGCAAACAGAGTAGTATGTTTGAATTCAAAGTATTCGGAATAAAAAGTAGACAAGAAGTACCCGGACGACCTACTACTTCCAGCAAGATTCGACACTTTATTATCCCATGAAGCCAAGAGAATTTTTCAATAGCAGTGAAGTTAGGCAACTGATGCGCTTACGTCATGTGATAATGAAAAATGGTGTAGGTAGTACAAACAAATACCATACTACTCATAGTCATACAAAAATGTAAATTTTTAAAGCTGCGGTCACACTGCACTTTTCGCCCCATAGACTTCCATTCATACTCAAGCGAATGCGACAGAGTGAAATGCAAACTCTGACTTGCTAAATCGTATCACATGATTGCATAAGACCAATTGAAGATCAAAACATGAACTCTGAACAGAAATTTAAAATATGGACTAATCGCTCGCTCGCTAATTATCTTGTTTAATCCTGCCTCTTTTCGCCGCGCCATACTACATAACTTTGCATGCTCAAACTCTAGTGTGACTGCAGCATAACAGTTGTGAAGTAATTAGAATCTAGTTCCACACGAGTAGGATGCAATTTTGGACGCTTATAATTATGCCTAATTAACCTAAATATTTATTATTAAGAGAATTAATATTTATGTGTTCTGATTGCATATAAAATTTTCATCCATTTGGATTACATACTTTTACCATGACTGAACAAATAAACTTTAAATGATTGATATTTGTTAGTTAAACTTAAATGAAACAAATAAAAACTAGATTTATGTAATAATATCATTAAATCCAATGTGTTTTAAATGCTACGCCAAAAATTTCATAGAATTTACTAATTGGATCTGGCTTTTTCGACAGCTAGATATATTTATACCATATTCATACACTGTGAACCCAAAAAAAGTTAAGGTAACTCAAACCATTTGAGGAAACTGATTGCAACAAACCATTTGTGAACTTAATCCAATTGAGTACATGAAGCAATTTGAGCACAATAAAACCCAATATATGAAGAGAACTCAAATTAACTGAGTACTGTAAAACCCAATAAGTTAAGGCAACTCAAACCGTTTGAGGAAACTGATTGCAACAAACTATTTGAGTTAAAAAAAACTAATCTATGTGAGCACTGTGAACTTACTCCATTTAAGTTGAAGTAATGATGTATTTAATTAGCTCATTACCTTCAACTCTGAGTTCAAAACTCTTTTCAAATGAGTAGAATTAACTTTCAGTCAATTTTGAGTAAACTACACTCATTTCATTTGATAAAGTTGACTGTTGGGTTTTACAGTGAAGGATTTTTTAACTGATTAAAATAGTCTAATAGTATTTGATTTTAACAGAATTATTGATTCTAAGTAATACAAAAAAACTGACAAATGTAATAAAACAAAAGGTTATGATTAGCTTCATATTTTTGAATGACTCTTTTGCCACAGTGACATCTATAGCGGGTGATAAACTGTGATCTGGAATTGTCCAGCGAATCTCAAGTGTGTCTACAATGATATGTAAAATGGTAAATTCTTTGGGTCCAGATTTTGTTACATCAGCAGCTCTTTCCTCACTCAGCAACAAATGTGCCATGATAGATAATAGACCTTAAAATCCTTCTCCGCGTTCACTCATTAAACTCAGGAAGACAAAAGGTAATTTATCACTCAGGAAATCCTGATATTGCCCATTCCAGCTCCAAGCAAAACTAGCACACGCTCCCTTATTAAAACTCTGCCCAAGGGGCTGAATCTAGTTTACTTTCTGGAATTCTCCTTCTCTTCACACAGATTGCTAGAGAGAAGAAATGCATATGAGCATTTCACTCTGGCTCTCTGTCTGTGATACATTCATCACAAGCAAATCAAGGGTGAATCTGATGTGTTTGGGAAGATACAATGAAATGTGGGAAAACATGGATACGGCGACTGATGGAAATGGAAATAGTTTAAACAAGAGATAAAGAGGGAATTTATATGGAAAGAGGCTGGATATTAGTTTGAAACTGTTGTAAAATAACAAATAGGGGATTTAACAAAAAATAAACCTGCATATTATAAATTCTGAGCGAACTTCGAATAAAGAGATACACTTTAATAGCAATCCAGCTTTTGAAATGTATTTTTGCAGCAAATATGACCTTTATCAGAGGCAAATGGCTAGTCATTTTTGTACAGCACTAGCTTACTGTACAAAAATTTTAGTTTTTATTAAATGATTTTGTTAACAGACCAATCCAAAGGCTACTAAAATCTGTTTTGTAATATATATTTAGATAAACTTAACAGAAAATGTACAAATAAAAAGCATTACTAAATGTATGTGCCATTTATTTATTTTATAGGAATGTTATATGTTCATAAAATGTATTCTTTGGTACATGGTGCTATATTATACATTCATTAGTGATGGGAAGTTCGCATCATTTTACTGACTCGGATCTTTGAGATGAACAAATCTTTTTTCAAGTCATTTCGTTCATTTGGTTCAATTTGCCAAAATATGTTTAAAATGTTACGAATTGCTTCCAAACACATCTACAACGAGCCCAAAAGGTTGATCACACTACAAACAAGTCCTAAATAGAATACTACTGTATAAGAAGGAGAAAATGCTCTTTTGTCTATGAAGGTATTTTTGGCTCTTTGCTCAGCTCACCTCTTCATGTCTTCAAATTTCAGTGGTTCGTTCATGCCACTCTGACAGCCACATATAATCTTAACCAATGTACAGAGTCTGTGCCCAAAGGAGCCATGATTACATCACATCATCCCAATTTTATCCTCCTTACACTGGCTGCCTGTTAAGTTTCGTATTGAATTTAAAATATTGCTTCTTACCTACAAAGCTTTAAATAATCTAGCTCCTGTTTAACTAACCAACCTTCTGTCTCACTACAATCCAAGATCCAAAATTAAGATCTCAAAACTCAGGGCTTCTGGTAGTACCTAGAATAGCAAAGTCGAGTAAAGGAGGTCGAGCCTTCTCATTTATAGCTCCTAAACTCTGGAATAGCCTTCCTGATAACGTCCGAGGCTCAGACACACTCTCCCAATTCAAAACTAGATTAAAGACCTATCTGTTTAGTAAAGCATACACTCAATGCACCACTTAGCGGGTTTCCACACAGGTTCTGCATCTTGTTTATATACACTATGAACAGCAGCTACGCTAATTATTTTCTTTATTCTCCATTTCCACCTGGGGATACTCTTCCCGAGGCCCTCAGACTATGCAGAGTCACTGATTCGATCCAAGACCAATGACGAGATGATCCCAAGGTTTCCATATCCTGGACCAGGCCGTATCCTGAGCAGCTACTGTGGTGGTCATGGAGGAGTGGAACATGAGACTGATTCCTATGACGCTCCAGAGACAGACGAGTCTTCGCTGAGGCCAGCTTTCAGCCTCCGCCACTGAGACTGCAGCTCTGCACAAGATGTTTGGCCAGCGGAGAAATTAAAATGATCGTGCCCAACTGAGCCTGGTTTCTCTCAAGGTTTTTTTTCTTCTCTTTCGCCAATTAGTGAAGTTTTTTTCCCTCTCCGCTGTCGCCACTGGCTTGCATGGTTCAGGATCTGTAGAGCTGCGCATCGTTGGATTTGCTCTTCAGTGTTTGGACTCTCAGTAGTGATTATTAAACCACACTGAACTGAGCTAAACTGAACTGAACTTAAACACTACAAACTGAACTGCACTGTCCCAATTTACTATGACCTTTTATGTGAAGCTGCTTTGACACAATCTACATTGTAAAAGTGCTATACAAATAAAGGTGAATTGAATTAGTTCACCTTTCATGTCTTCTGGTTCTCAAGTTGTTCGTTCATCAAGTGACAGAATGTAAAGAGAAATGACTCAAACCCGAGGTCTCGAGAAATAAACAGATCAAATCTTTTTCCGGCTCAAAACGCATATGATTGGCCCGTGATGAATGAATGACTCAAACCCAATAGAGGACTCGAGAGATGAACGGATCAAATCTTTTTCCGGCTCTAAGCACAAATGATTGGCTTCTGCCTTTCCGTGATGAACGACTCAAAAGACTTGAAAAACAAATGATACCACCTGCACAAATGTGCGCACACACAGATGAACGAATCACCCTGAGAGGACTTGTTCCCGAGTTATATTGAAGATTTGTTCAAAATGAATGAATCGTTCAAGAACGACCCATCACTAACATTCATGTATTTGTGTTGGTTTTGGGTCAGTTACATGTGTTATCTCATTCATTTTCTTTTCGACTTAGTCCCTTTATTAATCTGGGGTCGTCACAACGGAATGAACCACCAACTTATCCAGCATATGTTTTACGCAGCAGATGCCCTTCCAGCTGCAACTCATCACTGGGAAACATCCATACACACTCAGTCACATTGCCATAGTCACACAAGAAAGACAAAGATGGATAACTCTTTAAGGGTATTTTGTTGTGCAATGCAACAAATGCTGAGAGATGAAGCAGGTAAGTGGTGTAGCAGAGGGAGAGCGATCTCACACATAGTTCAAATGGTAAGTATCAGATCTTCAGTAATATACCAAAATAACTTTAGTCACTTCCCCTTAAGCAGTGCTTGCATCCACAGGCGAAAGAGAACATCTACAGAAGAGTACGAGAGGAAGAGAGAGAGCCGATAAGGAGAACCATCTGACTTCGATTTCATCCAGTGAGTGAATGAAGGCGGTGAGTTTATATAGTGCACGGGTGCTTGCGGGTGCAGGTGTAGGTGATCAGTAATCAGGTGATAGTTCACGGGTGTGGAGTGTGGTGAGGGAGAGTGGTGATTAGGGCTGCAGGTACGAGCCGAGGGTGTGACACACACACATATACTACAGCCAATTTAGCTCACCCAATTCACCTATACCGCATGTCTTTGGACTTGTGGGGGAAACTGGAGCACCTGGAATAAACCCACGCAAACACGTGGAGAACATGCAAACTCCACACAGAAATGCCAACTGACCCAGCCGAGGCTTGAACCAGCAACCTTCTTGCTGTGAGGCAATTGTGCGACCCACTGCGCCACCATGCTGCCCATATGTTTTATCTGTTGGATAGTTATTTATTTGTATGTTTGCTAACATTTATATGTTTGTTTCATTCTGCCTTCGGAATCTTAAATTTACAAATGAATGTTACTATGTCTATATCACATTGTCACATTTTGAAATAAATTGAAAACATCACATACACTCAAAAACAAGCCATAAAAATAGTGTTGAATAATGTTGAAGCGAACATTATAAAAGAATTAGATGAAAAAAAAATATTATACATATTATAAAAGAAAATAAAATAAAAAATGACTGCATACATGTAATGTTGTGTTTGTACCAGAGCAAATGGCCACTGTTTATTTATATTCATAATATATAGGGGCGCTACATATATCATAGCTTATATATACAGTGCTCAGCATAAATAAGTACACGCCATCTTGAAAATGAAAATTTTTCTTCAATATTCTCTTGATTTTAGCTCTTTTTAATTTTTTTATTTATTTTCTTTTTGGCTTAGTCCCTTTATTAATCTGGGGTCGCCACAGCGAAATGAACCGCCAACTTATCCAGCATTTGTTTTATGCAGCGGATGCCCTTCCAGCTGCAACCCATCACTGGGAAACACATACACACTTATTCACACTCACTGCGGACAATTTAGCCTACCCAATTCACCTGCACCACATGTCTTTGGACTGTGAGGGAAACCGGAGCACCCTGAGGAAACCCACGCGAACGCAGTGAGAACATGCAAACTTCACACAGAAACGCCAACTGACCCAGCCGGGGCTTGAACCAGCGACCTTCTTGCTGTGAGGCGACAGCATTACCTACTGCGCCACTGCGTCGCCTCTTTTTAATTTTATTTAATTTTATTTAATATTTTTCCCTAAAATATAAATTTGGGTGTTCAGTTTTTGGGGTGTCATTTTTAGGGCAATTACATTTGTGTCCATTCATACACCACAAGTCTTATGTTTCTGTAAAAAATAATGAATAAATAAAAACATGTCTAAAGACAAAACAGAAGCAAAACAGTTGTAAAAAGTAGGTTAACACCAGTGGGATTAAATGTGTGTGTGTGTGTGTGCAAACCAGGTAATTATAAATCAATGTCACTGATAACTACTATGTGTAAAATGTGTAAGAATGGCATTTTAATGTGTGGTTATCGTTGCCAGGTTCTCCCCCCTAACCAATATCCGTTTAACCCAGCACTCCTGTAGTGCCAATAGATTATTCATTACTCTTTTCCTGAGTGCAAAGCAATTGCAAGCCCACCACTGCCTCCTGTGATTTCCACAGGGACTCTTTCAGGGACCATTCTTATCTCAGCGGGGAATTAAAATATGGCAGCGGTGAAAAATGAATCACAGCTTTGTAACAGTGCAAACACACACACGCACACACGCACACACACACACACACACACACACACACACACACACACACACACACACATACACACACACACACACACACACACACACACACACACACAGCGGGCAACCCCCATCATTCTGAAATGAGAGCTCTGCTGTATAATCTGTCCAAGTGTTGCATTTTATGAGATCCATAAAAGCAAATACATGTATTTGAATAGTAAGATCGAATATTCCATTTTGATACTCAGCCTGAATAAAATACTAATTTTCTCAATATACATTTAAACAATTGTACAAATAAAATAATAATACCAGTTTAATAAACAAACTAAATTAAAAGGCAATTTATCGACAGTATGAATGTAAATATGTGTGCGGGAGAGAGAGTTCTGAGTTGATTACCATATAGCTTTCTTGGCTATTTCATGGCAAAAATAGATCAAATTTAAAAACATTTTTATAAATAACACTATTGTTACAGTTTTTCTCAGTGGCTTTGGTGCATTTCTCACAACACTATTTACATTTGCACAATAATGCGTTTCTTAAAACAATTAGTACAAACTGCAAAACCTAGCTGATAACCTGCAAAAGCGTGTCACTTGCTCAAAATGGATAGCTCATTGCTTAAAAGTAAGTATTCATGTCAATGAAAGTGTCAGTCATCAAGATGAAAAGTCCTGACTCCATAGTTTATGAACAAGATAGTCAAATGGCTTTGTCGTGTTTTCATTATGCCAGTTTACATTTTTTCAATGCAAAAAAGTCAGATTTTGGTGACACTTCCTGAAAATGCTCAAGACAGCACTATATACTATTAGCACAGCCATTTGAAAACTACAGTAAAGTTAGACATCACTGTATTTAGTGAGGTATCTAAGAACAAGACACTGAATATGTATGTTCACATTTTTACTGCATTTGCTCTTTACAATTCTAATTTATTCACAGCATTGTGCAAAAGAATAAATACACCCTTATTTACAACAAACATAAACTTCCTTTGGGTAGAGCTGTGCACAACTGTAAACTATATTGAAGTACATATTGGTCAACATACATGCAACATACAACATACATAGGTCTGTAAATCATTCATGAAATTGTTAAATTTAGAAGACATTTTCAGGAAAAAAACATTTCGTTTGTTTTAAATAAATTTTGCTTGACAGATTTTGACAACTAGTTCAACATGTTTGTATGTAATGACTCAAGTGATGAAATGAGGACTGTTAGTTTTATATGGAATGACTATTCAGCATTCACAAGTTTAATTAATTTTGACTGACATGACATAAGCAAATGATAATGCTATAAAACAGCAGAGAGTTGTATGAAAGCAACTGATATATGTTTAAAAGCATTTGCAGTTTGTTGGAAGGAAGGAGAAACTACTATGATGTGCACAAATCACTAATTGTTTTGAGAAAACTGTTGTGCAAATGTAAATAGTGTTGAGAGAAATGCACCAAAGAAACTGAGAAAAACTGTCAATAATAAGTAGGTTTATAACAATAAAAAGGACATAAACAACAATAAATAATATATAAAATTCTCTACCTCTTCTCTATTAGAATAAACTCTACTGAATCCTTGTTCAAGGGGAAACTGAAACTTCAACTTTAAGAAAAGGCTTTTAATATTGTAGTTAGCTGAGCTTGCTGTTTTTTGTTTCATGTATTGTATGTTGTTTTATTCCTTTGATCTCATTTGATAATTTTTAACACAATTTGTGTACAGCACAATGATCAACAACTGTTGTTATATTGTGCTTTATAAATAAAGTAAGTCTAAGTCTAAAATAAGATAAGTAAGATACAGATCTAAAAAAGACATAAAAATCTATTTTTTGAAGGATTAATATAGGTTTATATCTGTAACGCAGGTTTATTACAAGAGAATGGTCAGGCAAGCAACGGTCAACAAAGGGGCAAACAAATATATACAGGAAATCCAGAGTCAAGGTCATTAAACAGGCGGATGGTCAAAAGGCAGGCAGCAGACAGGAATAAACAATAAAACAAAGCAAGGGTCTATGGACATGGAAAGGAAAGGCAAGGCAAGGCAAGGAAAGGCAAGGATACTGCATCGTAATGTTCACAATGACAGATAAACAAGACTTAGCCCAGAGTTGTGCGCGTGTGTTGAGTATATAGTCCCTGTAGTTAGTTGATAACAATCCT
Organism: Danio aesculapii; assembly: GCF_903798145.1. Classification (NCBI taxonomy): domain Eukaryota; kingdom Metazoa; phylum Chordata; class Actinopteri; order Cypriniformes; family Danionidae; genus Danio; species Danio aesculapii. Next base: position 48,558,034 of record NC_079452.1, on the reverse strand, counting down.
CTGCCTGTGTGTGTGTGTAACCAATGGAACCTGGAACAGGTGTGTGAGCGGTGCATGAATGGATATATAGTTCTTTTGCTGGCAAATTTGTAGTTCTCCAGCGGGCTGACAATAACAATAAAAAGACATCAACAACAATAAATTATACATAAAAAAAGATACAAATCTAAAAGAAGACATAAAAACCCTTTAAGAACTAATTTTTAACTTTTTTTAAATAAAAAAATCTATTTTTTGAAGGATTCATATAGATTTCTAACAATAAAAAGACATAAACAACAATAAATAATACATAAAATCAGACACAAATCTTTTAAAAAGACATAAAAAAACAAATCTAAAAACTAATTTTGAATTTTTAACTTAATTTTAATTTAATAATCTACATTTTTTTGAAGGATTCAAATTTTAAAAATCATTTCTTTAAAGTCTCTGAGATTTCCAAAATCCCATCTGGAAATATTTGTCTAATGTGTCAATAAAATAAATAAAAAAAAAGAGAGAGAGAAAAAACAAGATACTCACTCTAAACTGACTATATGAATCACAAATGACCTCTTCAATGCAGTTTGTTAAACTTTTAACAGGGTATCTGATAAAATACAGCTTTTTCATGAATTAAACACCACTGTCTGTACAAACTTGTTTAAAATAAAGTGATTATGGAAGGTGATTGGGGAAACAGATATTAATCTATTTTAATAATTATTTTGTTGTGTACAATGCTTCCCCATCAGAATGAAAATGTAATGGAGTAAAAAGTGTACTGTTTTGTTTTGGAATGTAGATAAGTGAAAGTTTCCTCGAATACACTGATAAAGTCCAGATACTTAAAAATAAGTACTTGGGTACAGTAAAAATACTATGTTACTGTCCACCATTGGCTTTAATGAGGAGGAATGAAATAGCAAATAAAAGCAGCAGGCTTTCCTCTGGCCTGGAGAATGGGCCCATGGGGAGACACTGAGCCATGTGTGTAAGCAAGTATTGATTTAGGATATAGTGGCCCGCCTGCAAGTCAATCACTGTAGACAGAAAACAGTCTTCACTTTTGAAATAATCCTTTTAGGATGATGCACAGACAGGAATGGAGGTCTGATAATGACAGATAATTAAAAAGATGAATATAATGCAACAGTTTGCATTGTACATTCAAAACATGACGTTTGTTCAAACTACTTATTTAAAATGAGCTGAAACAACACAATTCTTCTTTTTTTGCTGACAACTTCATTGTTTTATGTTCAATCCACTTAAACTTGTAAAAACTAACAAGTTAATGTAATTCCTTCATGTTGTCCCAACACAAAATGCGTTGTGGATTATGTTGTTAATTTACATTATTAATATTTTAGGTTATTGATAGTTAATAATGTTCTTCGACCAATGTCTTTATGACAGCCTACATGTGATTAGAGCAAGAGGCTTGTTGTCTAATTTAAAACTAATTATATAATCACAAATGTTTAAAAATACATTCCTTAAAAAAACATAAAACGGCTAAATATTAAGTAACATTAAATTAGATTATATGAGCCTGTACAAATGCTAAAAAACTGCTAATCAGTTTTCAAACTGATATTCTGCAAAACTATAATACGTACTGTAATATATTTAACTAGACATTTATTTAGTTATACTGAAATATAACCTTACATCAAGTATTTATGAGCAATATCACACAAGTAGCAGTGCGATATAGCTGTATATCAGCACTGGTGTGAGGCGTGCCTTAGGGCTCACTAACACTATGCTCTCTGAATCGTACCCAGGCGCGTTTCCCAATTTGCTTGAGTGCTCTTGAATGTGAGTGCTCTGAATCGGGGTCAGGCGCGGTTCCGTTGGCCGGCCCTGGCCTGGTTAATATAGGTGTGCCAGAGCGCGGTTTACTTGGGGTTTGGCACGGTGCGCTTGTAGTGTGAGTGCAAAGTTTGAGCCCAAAACTGCAGACTTCTCTTTTAGGGGACTGTTTCATATGAATTTATTAATCACTCTTAATTTTCAATGAATGCAAACTGTCGTAGTTTATTAAAGATGCAAACCCCTCGCTGCACATCAGCTACACCTTCAGGAAACCTTCTAATACCTGCAACATTAGGACTTTTATGATAATTGATGAGCATCAAAAGTGGAGGATCTGTTCGGCAAAGTGTTTGACTGTGTGTCACTGCATCCCAAACAACTAAAAATAGTATAAAATGATATAACTAAAGCAATCTACACTGGACTGAGGGAGAGCGCTTCTCTTTCTGTTCAACTGAACAGTCGCATTATCGATGATGCAAGTGTGCTCAGGTCCAATATAGGTAAAAATGCAATGTGAGTGCAGGCCGAGGGAGAGGGGGGATGGGGGACAATCGCGCTTTGGCATGGTTCAAGGCAACTGTACCTAATGTGAGTGTGCCCTTAGTGTCACAATAGATCACAATAATCAACCCTGATAAAGCCAAAGCAGCACCAACACTACCAGATTACTGTTATGTTTTTGATAAGGAAAAACTCTAAACACATGCGGGCATTTCTTCTTTCTTTCTTTTTACTGAACTAGTTTGCGAAAACAGGAGACTCATTAGAAACAAACAGATGACCAATCAAAAAGTAACTCAGGGTTTTACAAAGAGTGGCCAACACAAAATACATGCATTTCTGATATGTGAGTCCCATCTCACACTCAGTACACTACAATTATATGGTATAAATACAGCACTACAACATACAAAAGAGAGAGAGAGAGATCAATTTAGAAAGTAACTTACCAGTTTAATAATTTGATCAGTAGTGTCACGCTGTTTTCCTCCTCTAAGGGCTTATTATGCGGTCTCTGTCGCCATCTTGTGGATGGCCAACATCAACCGTCTTTGCTTTGCTCAATGACAGGTGCTGTCTTTCAGAAATTATAAATATTTTAAAGTAGGCACTATCCTTATAAATAAACTGCATAGTTGCAATCTAAACAACTAAATTCTCTGAAGAAGCCTCAAAAGTACATCATGTTGTCCAACAGCAGCAATATTTGTCAAACTGTAGAGTGTCCTCTGCTTGTCGCTGTATTTGGGCGGAGTAATACACAAGGGTGAAGGGTTAAGAGGCTGTACGAGTGCGGTTATTTGCAGAATATCGCACGACTATCAGCCAATCTGATTCAAGAACCAGATAGAACATTGTATAACGTCTTATAAACAGTCTTACATTTATGTATGTATGGATGTATGGATGTATGTATGTATGTATGTATGTATGTATGGATGGATGGATGGATGGATGGATGGATGGATAGATAGTTATTTCCCCATCTGACAACTGGCCCCACTCACTGTAGTAATCCACAGAAAAATAGAATCAGCTGAAAATAATTATATTCTAAAAATAGAGGTGGAATGTTGGAAGCTTTTGAATAGTTATAGATTCCTCATGTTTAATAGCCTGTCCTTTGAGGAATCCATTCACCTTTAATAAGGCCGGAAATAGTGTGTGGTTGGCATGAGAGGAACGTCTCAGAAAAGATTCTCTGCGCTTGTGAGGAAAGAGTGGATAATGACAAAAGACATTACAATTAATAAATAAAAGACTTTTAAAAAAGTTATTATACCATATATTACAATAACACATATAAATTATAACATATATAATTATTAAAGTCATTAAGAAAATAAAGGTGTCATGGTGGCTCAGTGGTTAGCACTGTCGACTCACAGCAAGAGGGTCGCTGGTTCGAGTTCCAGCTGGGCCAGCTGGCATTTCTGTGTAAAGTTTGCATGATATTTCTGTGTGAAGTTTGCATGATCTCCCCATGTTTATGTGGGTTTCCTCTGGATCTTCTGGTTTCCTCCACAGTCCAAAGACATGTGCTATAGGTGAATTGAATAAACTAAATTGGCAGTAGTGTATGCGTGTGAATGAGTGTGCATGGGTGTTTCCCAGTATTGGGAGTATTAAATAGCATCCGCTATGTAAAACATATGCTGGATAAGTCAGTAGTTCATTCCACTGTGGCGACCCCTGATGAATAAAGGGACTAAGCTGAATAAGAATGAATAATGAATAAGAAAATAACATTTCTAAGTTTGAATTGATACAAAGACTGCACACTCTTAAAGGGAAAGTTCCCCCCAATATGTAAATTTACCATTTACTCACCTATTTGTTGAACTCAAAAGAAGATACTTTGAGGAATGTTGGACACTGGTACACACTGACATCTTAAAGTAGAAAAGTTAGTGCCTACATTTTCCAGCTTTTAAAAGATATCTATCTTCTTTACTTCTCAACAGAAGAAAGAAAGTCAAATATATTTAAAGAAAGAGTATGAGTTAATAATGATAGAATATTAATTTGTGGTGAACTATCCATTTAAATCAAATGATTCAATGATGGGCTTCAACATCTATTGAATCTCATAAAACAAAAGGCTCTTTACAGTGAAAAAAATGTTCTTCAGATTATAAATTGTTCATAAGGCTAAGAAAAATGACTCTTTTTATGAAAAGGTAAGTTAAAGAACGCAAAAAGGTTTTTCTATGGCATTCTTCACTGTAAACAAATTCTGGCTTCCACACAATAACTTCTTGTTGTCCCAACACAATTTGATTGTTAACTTAATCGTTTTTACATATTTAAGTGGACTGAACCAACGACTATAGAATACACAAGGCATGTCACTCGTATAATTTTGAATGGGGAAAAGTGTAACGGACAAAATGGCGAATGAAACCCCGCCTAATAGTACAGGAGCCAATCATCGATCGCTATAGACTGACGTTTCTCCAGGGGAAAAGTTCAGACCAGACGTGTGCTTTTACGACAGTTTGGTGGTCAACAAATGCACTGGATCTCAGCGAATACTTGCTTCACAGACATAAGAAATATATCCACATAAAGCTTGAAATCGCTACTTTTAAAAGAAGCAAGTGCACTTGAAAACAAAAGATTTGGTTGGATTTATAATCTATATGAAACGAACACGAGGTGCAGTCTGTCCTGTCAAGTGCACATCATATGACAGCATGAACAAGTCAAATGCCCACAAACTTGTAAACAAAGAGTCGCTGTCAATTTTGGAGGAGATTCGCCATCATGATCAAGTTGTGCGTTACTTAAAAACACCGGTGCAATCAGGCTAAGCATTATCTAGAGGATGAATGTGGAGAACGGCCATAAATTAGGTTGATGTCGTGATCTCGTTCCTTTCGAGTGCGCATGCACATTAGCTCAACTAACATGAAAATGTCAAGATTATGTTTGATTTGAATGTTTAGAAACAAAACGTATGAGATGTTTGTTGCAAACAGTTTTGGAGAATTTGATGTTTCCCCATTCAAACAGAATGCCTGAGCATATCGCCCGAGAGGCATTTCAAAAAAGTTTCCATACAGGAATAAAAGTTAGGTTCTTCATGGAACCACCGATTACTTGGAACCTTTACTTTAAAGAGCGGATCACGTCCAAATGAATCAGTCAAAACCTTGACATAATATTTAATCTGTAGGAATAAACCAGTTTCACAGTGACTCTTAATACTGACTATACAGAACGTTCTCTAAACTCAGAGTCATTGAACTTGACTTGGTTTTCGGTGCCAGATTCTGAAATTAGATTTTACTTTGCTCCCATCAGATACTTATTGAATCACTTCAACTTCTTCACTGTATCCCATTAGTGTCTGAAAGCAAAAGCAGGGCAGAGAGCTTTCCGTCCCAAAGAATCTTTTCTTCCGAAAGTTTCACTGTGTCTCAGTCTGACTCTCATATGATCTGGGGAGCCACTTTAGAAGCTGAGAAATAGGAGTGTAAAATAAAAATAGCACATCTGCAGGAAAATGTGTCTAGGGTTGTATCTTTCAAACAAACGATTATGTAGGATTCCTCTGCTATAGAGCTTCAGACAGGTTGTAATGGAAACCCAATTCCTGGATCTGGTAAAGACATTCATTTTCAGTCCTCCAAATATTTGCCCATGTTCAATCTAATCTCCATGCATAATGACCAAAGGGAGTTTAAAAAATCAAGGTTGTGATCCATTATAAAAGACCAAAAGGAAGCTCGGTGTTCTTGGAAAAAGCTCAAATTGAACCAAATTTAGTGGCCATATTGCCTGTTCTGCCGACCTGGACCTGACAGCCCCACGGGGTAAGACTGATTATCATGAGAATAATTGAGAGAGAGGAAGAGTCAGTGCTGCTTTTAATAGAGCTGTTTCTATCTTCATACTGATAAATAATGCACAGCAGTCAGCATATTTGGATTTAACGGATGATATTGACCTTTTTGGGCAGATAGTGAGAGTGGTGTGAGATGAGAAGAGAGAGAGAAAGAGAGACTGAGAGAATGAGAATGAATTAAGAGTGAGAGAGGGATCGAGAGAGACAGCCTTGAAGGCCAAACAATCAATCATGCTGATATTGTTGATTTGCTTTGCATATTGTTATGAAAATCACAAACAAACATAGATTATGGTGTGACAAAGTCAATTTAACATTGAAGAAATAAGTCATTGTTTTCTTGGAAGCCTTTAGCCAACTTTATTGCTACATTGGACATGATATCAAGTGAAATCCAGATGTGATGGTTTAGGTGAACCAAGATTATTGTGTCACTTATGATGCCATTTGTGAACTGTGAACAAAATCCTTAAAACTGATTGGTCAAGTGGTGATACTTTCGGTTGTAAACAGACAGTTTTGAAGCTTTTCATTTAAAATGCACTCTTTCTGAAGGCTATGTTGTTTTGCCACAGTAAAGTAAAGCTGGAGTCACGGAAGGAAGACCATCAAGATCAAAAGTCAAAACTCTCATCATGTAAAAGTGAATGAGTTGACTGTGTTAAGGTATCAATAAGCACTGTTTTAAGCTGAAACATCATCACCATTACAATAGTATCTGAGGTTTGTACATATATGCTAATAATACCTGCCAACACTCCCGTTTTTCCCGGGAGTCTTCCGTATTTCAGACTCATCTCCCGTTTGTTTTGTCTCCCAGAAAACTCCCGGAATTTAGTCCTCAACTTTTTGGTATAGTATATAATGCCACAAATTGCCGACATTGGTGTAATGTCCGATTGCAGCAGCTGCCTGAAACTTGGTGCATAGTACAGACCAGGACCTACACATCCCCACCTCTCCTCGCCCACCCACCTCCGCCTCAGCCCCCCCCCTCCAAAAAGTCCAAAGACATGTGGTATAGGTGAATTTGGCAGGGTAAATTGTCTGTAGTGTATGCGCGTGAATGAGAGTGTATGAGTGTTTCCCAGTGATGGGTTGCAGCTGGAAGGGCATCCGCTGCATAAAACATATGCTGGATAAGTTGGCGGTTCATTCCGCTGTGGCAACCCCAGATTAATAAAGAGACTAAGCCGAAAAGAAACTGAATTAATGAATGATATAATGGTAATTAATAATATGACATCACGCTATAAAGGCACCATCAGCTTATTATAATTAGTTTACTCCAGTCTTATAAATGTAAACTTTAATTCAGAAAAGAGGTAACATGGCAATGTTTTCAACCCAGGCTCATATTGAAAAGGTACCGCTATATATATTTCTGGAGAGAGCCAAATACCTCCCATGCAGGAGCTACGTTTTTTTGCAGGTTTTGCGAATCCACCAGAGGCCGCAGTGTACGCTTTTTCAGATTTCAAATTTCTCTCGCAAGTGCCATTTGCGTCTGCTGTTCTCACGTAAATCCACCAGAGGCCGCTTTCAACTGACTGTCGACTGACTGACTGACCGATCAACTGACCCACACTTCTCCTTCCCTAAACCCAACCAATAGTGTTTTCAAAAGCGCCAATTAACCCGCCCACCACTTCCCTAAATCCAACCAATAGTGTTTTTAAAAGCGCCGATTGACCCGCCCACCACTTCCCTAAACCCAACTGACAGTTTTCAAAAGCAATCTAGAAAAACAAAAGCCCTCGTCTTTCAGCTTTTACCACATTCTCACCCTCTTATTTATTATTTGGCTTCTATTTTTGTCTTTCCCGCTCTCTGGAACCGTTCCTTTCCAGACTCCAACCCCGTCATTGTGGTCAACTCCTCTCTGCATCCCAAGTCCGCCGACGTACATGGCAAGCTAACTGGACAAACTGGTTACAGTGGGAAAGCCGTCCATATGGAGGTAAGCGGGCAGGGGGTAAGCGCAAATAAGATCGCCTCATAACGTTTGTTTTAAAGACGAAATGCAGTCATATGTACTTCTGACTACATAATTCACAATCTCCAGAAATGTATATAGGGCTACATTTTCAGAATGAGCCTATGTTGGATGTTTTGATCTTCACTTGATATCATAATACAAAGAAGATGTATCAAACTTTGGATTATAATGTGATCATCATTTGAATGATTCATGGAATCATTTAACCAGTTCGTTTTAAACACTTTTTCATTCAATCAATGGATTTGTTTAGATAAACAAATGGCATACTTATTTTTGCTGACTAACCAATAAGATTTGAGGATTTGATTGGCTTTAAAATATTTAAATATTGCACCATACTTTACACAATAAGTGTATATAACATCAAATCTGTATTTCATGTGATACCCAGATGGACTGTGGCGATAAACAATGCTCTACTTCCAAATAGACTGATTTCTTCAATGTTAAATTGAACATGTTTGTGATTTTCATACTGTACTCCTAACTTCTTAGTAGATGAAAAACAAGGCCTATATCCGTATAAATATTATTCATTAAAAAAGTAGGCCAAAACCACCACTGCAGGGAATATGCAAGTTTGGAATCAGTCATAGCAGCCTGCATATAAAATCATATAGGCCGTGTCCAAAATGCTCACTCACTCACTTTCCTTTGGCTTAGTCCCTGGTTTAGCAAGGGTCACTACAGAGGAATGAACCAACAATTACTCTGTCATACGTCTTATTCAGGATGCCCATCAAGCTCCAGCCCAGCACTGAGAGTACACTAACTTGTGAACCCCCAGTGCTGGGAAACATCCAAACACTTTCTCATTCACACAGATTTATACACTACAGCCAATTCTGTGGGGGAAATCAAAGCACTCAGAGGAAATCCACACACAATCATGAGGAGAACATGCAAACTTCACACAGAAATGCCACCTGGCCCAGCTGGAACTCGAACCAGTGACCTTCTAGCTGTGAGGCTACAGTGCTAAACATACTGCATCCTGTATTACTTTGAGACTGTTAAAAAAAACTATGTTTTTAATATGTATGTATGTGTGTGTGTGTGTGTGTGTGTGTGTGTGTGTGTGTGTGTGTGTGTGTGTGTGTGTGTAGGCTGGAAATGATATGCTGGTGTTTTAAATGAAGTGACAACTGAGTGGATTGGATTAGTGAGAAAGATGGAAAACTGAGATGGACACATCCATTGTTGGCAATTCTATAGTTAGCAATACTAGTCAATAAAACATATGCTTAGATGAAACTTTGTGCATCATTGTGTATATTGAGACACACAGACAAACACAAGTGATATAACAAACAATATATTATGCATGTTTCTGTTCTGTTGCGGTCATATTGGATTATGAAGTTGTGGTTGTTGTGACTGACCTGAGGGTGTGTTTTTAAACTTACAAGTGGAATGTACCATGTTTGTTTTATTTGCTTTTTAGACAAAACTCCATTAAGAAGTTTGGACAGCATCTATGAATCAAACACACATAAAACTAAATTAAGTCCCAAGTAAGCTGAGTCTCCCCTCAGGGCTTTGAGAAAAGTTCTGTAGGAGATCTGATAGTAAATCAACTCTCCCTGTCAAGGGTGATGATATTCCAATGGGTTATTATTATTAGTAGTATAATTTTCCCCATTACTGTAATGTAAGAGTATGTATGTAAGAAAATATTTTAAATAAGTATTAAACATGTCACCATTTTTCTCAGAAAACTATATCTAAAGCTTTTGTTGACTTGTCAGTAGCAATCCATAAATACAAAGAAAACAAAACTAATTTGTTTAGAAATTAAGTTATGTGTAATGAAATGAAAGGAAATGACACAGGTAAAAAGTATTGAACACATGAATAAAGGGAGGTGTAAAAAGACACCGAAAGCCCAGACAGCAGCTAAAATCTCTCTGTAGTTAGAAAACAACCCTCTGCCCCTCAACAGTTTAAATGAATATTAGCCAGTGTGTGAGGTAACACATTACAAGTAACATGAGGTACGTAATAATATTGCTTTTCTAAGTAACGAGTAAAGTAACATTACTTTTCAATATTCAGTAATAATATTTGAGGTACTTTGTAATAAATGTAATGCGAGTTAATTTTTAGGTTAGTTAATTTGCTTTTAAAAAATAAATTGCTCAATTAAAATGAACGTAGTCACATTGAATCCAGCATGCAATGAGAGAATGCAGCAACAGACAGAAAGGAAGAAGGCAGAGCCTTACATTTCTGCGATGGAAATATTCTCATTATTTTGAACACATGAAAGAAAAGGAAAAGAGGATTATCTGAATGGACAGTGATTTTACTTTTAATAAGACAAAAAGTACAAAAGTAGCAAACACATTCCTTTAAACTGTCATTAATCTGTATGTATGTATATAGCATGTATAGCTCTGGGGTCAGAAAGTCCTCCAAAGATAACATTATCCTACATTCATTTTTATATGTTTTTCTTTAAAGATAAATGAAGTGTGTTAATTGCAGAGCTCCTGTATTAAAAAAAAAGATGAAAAAAAAACTGCAAGTTATGAAAAAGATCAAGCCTCAGCCAGGTCAGTATAACACAAAAGTAATGCAAAAGTAACGTAATGCATTACTTACCATAAAAAGTAACAAAGTAATGCTACTAGTTACTTTTTTGTGGAGTTACTCAATATTGTAATGCATTACTTTCTAATGTAACTTTCACCAAGGCTGCCATTTGCTGGATCAGTCCCATATTATCAGGATGATGAAGATGAAACCAGGGTGCACACACTGTAAAAAAGTTCATGTTGACCCAACACAAATTGATTAATTTAACTTAACACTTTTAACAAATTTATGAGGATTGAACATACAAAATTAAGTTGTCCCCATGAAATCTCAAGAAGTGTGTTGTTTCAGCTCATTTTAATTAAGTAGTTTGAACAAGCAACAAAAAAATTTTTTTTTGAGTGCATGACCCCAAACACAAGAAGAAAACTTAACTTCTTTCAGAAAAAGAACATAAAGCTGCTAGATTGACCCAGTCAACCGTCTGATTTGAATGCAATAGAAAATAAGAATTAAAGATCAGAGTTAAAAGCCCCACAGAACTGTCAAGATTTGAAGACTCTGAGGAGTTATGGAAAAAATCACATCCGAACAATGCATGTGACTCCATTCTCTATTAAAAAAAATGTCTTAAAGATCTCATTAACAAAAAAACCTCAAATTCAGCATTTCAGTAGAAAAGAGGGAATGTTTTTGCCTTTCTATCACTGTTAAAAGGGGAAGGACCTTGAGCCGGGAATCTTGGGTCGCTGTGAGCACCTCAGTGCTTCATACATGTGTATGCAAATGTATTTACTAATAAAAAAATATCATTTGTTCGATACTTACTGTATGTGAGTATCAATTGTGTGTATGATTGCATGTATGTATCTATGTAAAATCTAGAAAAAATCACATATTTAAAAATGTTTTAAACACAACATGTAGTTTTTTTTGTTGTCCTGTGTCGTCTGGTCAATTCTTGCCTACATGTTTTATGAATAGTGTGAAGACCACCAAGTATTATTTTTTGTTTATTAGCAGAAAAATAGAGTGATATTGGATGCAGCTGCTTATTAATAAATCATTAAATGAGTTATTTGAATCAGTAATTCAATAAAAAATGAGTTCATAACTTGTTACTACCAAGTACAGCAAACTTTTTAAATATTTCAGCAAAATGAGTCCATATTTTTAAATTAATTTGATTGTTCGGTTTTAGGGCGGTGCGGTGGGTGCTCAGCCGGGTCAATTGGCATTTCTGTGAGTTTGCATGTTCTCCCTGTGTTCGCGTGGGTTTCCTCCGTGACCTCCGGTTTCCCTCAAAAGTCCAAAGACATGCTATAGGTGAATTGGGTAAGCTAAATGGTCCTCAGTGTATGTGTGTGAATGGGCGTGTATGGGTGTTTCCCAGTGTTGAGTTGCAGCTGGAAGGGCATCCGCTGCATAAAACATGTGCTGGATAAGTTGACGGTTCATTCCGCTGTGGCAACCCCTGATTATTAAAGGGACTAAGCCAAAAAGAAAATGAATGAATGAATGAATAAATGAATGAATGAATGTTTAGTTTTACAGCATGCAATATTACAGTTATGTTCTTTTTTTTTTTTTTAACATAAAGCTGCTTAATCATCTATGTTTTTTTTAAAGATACAGCACTCTTGATTGTGAAATGTTGCATAAAGATGTATTCATATAAATGTTTCTCTTTATAATTTATGGAAACACTTTAGCTGAAGTAATGACAAGCACTGCAGTCCCCGGAAGACATATTGTAAGGCACGCAGATCTGCAAACATCATACATTTATTAAGATGCATGGCTTGTTGCATTTCTCATTTGTAGGTCAGTTAGGATAAAAGCATGCTAAATGAATTAATGTAAATGTATTCTTTCTTTGTCATTCTCAATAACTCTCTTTTTCTTATCCTAGCTACCATCATACAGCATGTCAACAGTGTCTCACTGTTCTTGTCTGATTCTTTAATTTGGATTGGTGGTGCCCTTTTGTTTTAATAGATGGCTCTCATCCAGCTTTTTTCACTACTGCAGGGACACAAATCCTCTGGCATTTCCTCTGAGCATTAGAAGTTACACCGCATTATATCATCATCTTGCCCTGTTGGAGCAATTGTGAAGTTATTGCTTTTTGGAGTGGAAATATCACAAAGACAAGAAGTAGAGTTCGGTGCTACCTGTAGCCATGGGTCAAATCACAGATATGACAGAAATGGGATGGTTAGTCTCAGTGGAGAGCCTCATATCAGTAATTGACAGTGATATTTACACTAAAAGATTGTTCAGTGAGTTTGAATGCTCACGAGATGACAAGTGTATGTTTTGTTCTTAATTAAGTCTTTAAGTACATTCTCTTAATTGAGAACTACCAACAGCACGTAGTAAACTTGCACTAAAATGCAGGAACATGCTTTATAGACTGATTTCACGCGGCCGCCATTTTTAAAAGCGAAATCGAGGCTGCGGTGGGAAGAATCCCGGAAGTATCGTTGGGAGTTACATTGGAACGTTGTGTAGCTTGCTGTATATCTTATCAGCGAAGAGAAAGTGACACAAATTTATCATTTCACCGCCTTCCGAGTGACCCGAAGGTCCGTTCTGAATGAATGGTGAAAATAAAAAGGGATATCAGAGCTTATTTTCAGCTAAGTTAAGGGAAATGGCACTAGTTAGCTAACGTTTCCTTTCCCAAACACATGTTTTAGACGCCATTTATCAAACGCGAGTTAATGAACTTATTCTTTCACTATATTAGACTTGTCACGATACTGAATTAAAAGAAAAACCATCAATTTCCCGCTAACATTTAAGGCACTGTTGATGGCTTTCTTAAAACAGCGCTGATTTGCCATTGTGTTCACGTGATCAACAGAATAGCTTGTGATTGGCCGAGAAGGTCATCAGTTCACCCTCCGCTGTTTACCGAGTACAAACACAGACGAGCCGAGCGATCTGCTTGATGACTCGACTGATCTTCATCTTCATGGCTGCTTCGCGCTCGTGTCTCCGTGTATCTGTGTTTGCACTGGGTGAAGAGCAGTAAACTGAGTGCAAACACAGATACAAGGAGACTGGAACGCGAAGCAGCCGTGAAGATCAGTCGAGTCATCTGCGCTCAGCGGCGCTTCAATGTTAACTCAGCGGGAAATAGATGGTTTTAAAACTTCAGTACCGGGACAACACTATTACAGACAACACGAGGGTGTGCTACAGTGTTTTATCGCTCACTGGGTAACATAGACTGAAGCAGGGAAGCGTCCCCACGGTGTTTACCTGCTGCCATGATCTGAAGCCTAGGAGGACACTTGAGCATATTACTCTTAAAGAGATTGTGATGTTGTTTGATGCTAAATTGCTTTTAATTTTCTAAATTAAACTTACTGAATGATATTAAAGTGATGTTTACACCAGTTCTGCATTTTGAAATCTCGGCAACAGCTGGAGGTGTGTACTCCACAGCATGTTACTGTAATGTGTACAGTCCTTGTCCTATATTTCCGGTTTTCTTCCCACCGCAGCCTCGCTTTGGTTCTTTAAAATGGCGGCCACGTGAAACAAGCGTATAGAGTCTGACATTCATTAAAAAACAGCGCCATCTAGTGGATCAATGAACAATTTGTTGTTTTTGTGTTTTGGCGCCTCAAAGTTGTGTGAAAAGAGATCCATATTTTATCTGACATAAAATAGATGAGACTTATAAAAATTGCTAGTATATTAAACACTTTGACGTTTTTTGTGCTCATTTCTTGCCCAACTTCAATGCTTTTGGATGAAAACAATGGAGAAATTGTATTAATCAATTGATAAATTATGAAAATTTATAATAATAATAATGATAAAGCTTTGCAAGTCATCTGTATGCTTCTGAAAAGTGTGATAGAATAGTGGGATGATTTTCTATTCGTATCTTTTACCTGTATGAAGTAAGCTGCGACACATGCAAAATGATCATCGAAACATATGTACAACATAAAAGTCCCTTCCCTTCATCAGAACAGTGCTTCAAGATATAAATAGGCTAATTTAGAAAAGATTAAAAATATTTTAAATTCTTATTTCTTAATTTGGATAATATTTAGTTTAAAATAAGTTGCTATAATATAATGTAAAATAATTTAAAACATTATATTATGTAGCCTAAATGTACATGTGTATCTTGCATTTCTGAAGGATAAAACTACAGTAAATACTACACATTTACACTTTACAAATATTAAATATGTTTAACCACCTTTAGATACGCTTGTAAGTTATACATTAGTCGAGAAGTGTACCCAAAAACATGAAAATTACTATTTCAACTATAAAAACAGCTGTAATTTTAACCTGTATATAATGACAGTTTTTTTAAATGTCAAAATGCTTATTCTTAGTGTTCAAAATTAAGTAGGACAAGCCATTTTTCATGTTTTGAAAATTGTTTTGTTGTTAGCATAACATGTTGTTTGATGCAGCCATACATACACTGGCGTTTATCTAAAGACGTAACTTGTAGATTAAAACAAAAAGTTTTTCTTGCTTCTCGACCATATTAATGATACTGGCTTCACAATATTTGCTGCAGGGGTCGAAGCAAGCGGAGGTCTTTCCTTTCCCAAAAGGAAAAAAAGGAGAAGGGGGAGAGAGAAAGAAAGGTCTATACAGGAAAAAAGGTGGTCCCACTCCGAAAACACCGTTTCCAAGCAGGCGGTCTCAATTTCATACTTTTCTTCTCGTATCACTTCGTTTCCGAAGCGATACAAACACACTAACAACCATTGTTTTGGACTGAACATCTTTATTTTAGCAGATACTAAAGAGATGCTGTTTTTTAGCCGAATTAAAGTTTTAGAAATGCGGTAACGTTAAAGTGAAGAGAAGAGCTGTAACTGGGGCGAGGAGGCTGGCGCTGGGAATCTCGCCTTTCTACTCCCACCATTGCCAATAAGAAAATAAACTATTAAGGTAATTTTCAGCTTTGTTTGGACTTTTAAAGTTTCGTGTTTTAGTTTTAAAATGACTTTGTTGTCGTTAAAACAGGCAGAGTATGGAAACCGTAGTGATTTATTTCGATTTTTGTCCCAGGCCTCGGGAAAACAATTGATTTGTGCTGGACGGGGAGTTTTTTTTCTGATTTTGGGGGGTATATCCGCTATATCGTATACTTTATAGCGTTTTAACAGTTTAACGACTCTATAATATACCTGGCTCCGTTTAGGCCTGCAGCGGCTAACGGAGTTGAAGAAAAATGTTTCGAGTTGGTTTTGAGCGATGAATAAGTGAACAAGTGTCTCACTTTGAGTCTTTGTGGGGGGCCAGCGATTTTTAATGGCGAAGTTTAAAAGTTGTCTATACGAATACTAATGTAAAAGTTTAGTAAGTGCTCGACTGATATGTTTTGGTTGCTATAATACGAGTATTGGTTGCACAGTTATTGATCTGCTCGTTTTCCTGATGTAACAGTTATTACAGCGTTGTAAACCGCTTATCACAATAACTCAGAATATCGTCGCGTCACACTTTTAGTGATATCTAATATAGTTAGACGCACTATTATGGTTAATGGATTGAGCAAAATGATATCTTTGTAACAATGTGTAAACTAATATATTTATCCGTTTTCTTGTCATCTGTCTGTTTGACTGTCCTAACATGAATGTAATATCTCAGCAGTTAGGTTATTCTATCTATCTATCTATCTATCTATCTATCTATCTATCTATCTATCTATCTATCTATCTGTCTGTCTGTCTGTCTGTCTGTCTGTCTGTCTGTCTGTCTGTCTGTCTGTCTGTCTGTCTGTCTGTCTGTCTGTCTGTCTGTCTGTCATAATTGCAATACAGCAGTTATTTTATACTATCTATCTGTCTGTCTGTCTGTCTGTCTGTCTGTCTGTCTGTCTGTCTGTCTGACGAGTTATCCATGTAATTTAGTAGGTAATTTTAAATAAAAATAAGTCTAGACTTTCCAGAAAATATTAAATTGTTACAAACAGATTATTTAGATGTTTAAATATCACTTTGATCATGCTTAATATCAAACTCAAGCTACTTCTCACACTTTCGGTAAAATGCATACAACATATACTTAACATACTTGCATATAGTCAGGGTTCCTACGCTTCTTGAAAGTGCTTGATTTTAAAACATGAATTCAAGGCCTGGAAAGTGAATGACATTTAAAACATCATCATTATGACATTTTAATGTAAATATTAAGTGTAAGTGAAATGTTAAGTCAGATAGGACTTTCATGGCACTACATATGTCTGGATTTAAAATATTAGAGATTCAAAAAGTTCTTGAAAGTCCCTATATTTGGTGTCCATGAAAGAGTGGGAACCCTGCATAATGTTAATCAAATGTCTTACAATGTTTAAGGTTTTCCTTTTCTTTTTATTTCAGATTATTATCTATAAATTTCTTATTGATTGGAGTTCAGATAATTCTGGAGTATTGATTGGAGAGGTTCCTATAGTGTGTGACTGGACGTGCCCTCTCGTGGCATTTGCCGGTGTGGCACTGCACCGTGCACCGATTAGATGTTGCCAGGGAGATGAGGATGTGCTGCGGGCACCAGGAAGGACGGATTTTGACGTGATGGGGTGCAGGACAAGCAAAGTCCTCCCAGAACCACCCGGTGACGTCATACTTGACCTTGTCAAAAAGGTAGAGCCGCATCAGACGGATGTCTACAAAAACTTTATCAAATATGATGGTGGGGGGGAGAAAACAGGCTCGCCGTCCCCTCAGGGTCAAAGCCAGGCTGTTGCAAAGGTGAGCCAATCCCCTCCACCGGCTAATGACCAGCCAGAACCTGCCGACTCACACCGGAAAAAAGTAGCCAAATACAGAGCCAAATTTGACCCTCGAGTGACTGCCAAGTATGACATTAAAGCTTTGATAGGTCGGGGCAGTTTCAGTCGGGTAGTACGAGTGGAACACAGGAGCACACGGCAACCATACGCCATCAAGATGATTGAGACGCGCTACCGTGAAGGCAGAGAAGTATGTGAATCTGAACTTTGCGTCCTACGACGTGTGCGCCACACTAATATTATCCAGCTAATGGAGGTTTTTGAGACGGCTGAGCGGGTCTACATGGTGATGGAGTTGGCCACCGGTGGAGAGCTGTTCGACCGCATTATCACCCGTGGGTCTTTCACAGAAAGGGACGCCACACGGGTTCTTCAGATGGTTCTTGATGGGGTGAAGTACCTCCATACATTGGGCATCACACACAGGGACCTAAAGCCGGAAAACTTGCTTTACTACCATCCTGGTGCTGATTCTAAAATTATGATCACAGACTTTGGCTTGGCCAGCACTCGAAAGAAAGGGGACGAATGTTTGATGAAGACTACCTGTGGAACACCCGAGTACATCGCTCCTGAGATACTCGTTCGCAAACCGTACACTAATGCAGTAGATATGTGGGCACTTGGTGTCATATCCTACATCCTGCTCAGTGGAACCATGCCTTTTGAGGACGACAATCGAATGCGTCTGTACCGACAGATCCTCAAAGGAAAATACAGCTTCTCTGGGGAGGTAAGGACTGTCAGAATTACTACAGTTATGTTTTAGTGGAAGCATTTATTTATTTTACAGGAGTAAAACACAAAAGTAAGGAATAATTCCAATTTTATTGGGCTGGAGTAAATTATTCTTGTTATACCATGGTTACAAGCACATTAATACTCTTGACATTTATCATATTTTGTGACATTTGGCAAGTCTTCTCATCCCTTTCCCAACTCAAACCTCCATTGCAAAATAGAGAGCTAGTAAAGTCTGCGTGCACCGGAAATTGCTGAGACTTTTATTTCAGCATGTTGATGTAATTCCAACTATCCGCTTGTTTGACGTCACATGAATCGGCTTCCAGGTCCAAGTGCTCTATCAAACTGAATGGTGTAATTCAACAATTTGTAATAATAAACGTTTATATAGCGCTGTAATGCTTTCGAAAATCATGATCGCAACATTTATGTCCATGCCTAATATCCGATGATCAGAAAGTGATTATTTTTTCATAAATTGCTAAAATATTGATATCTGTGGCGCAGCCACAGTTCAGAGACTGTTGTGTAGACCATAATGTTATATAAAATTCACTTTAATGTGTGATATGACTAAAAAGTGGGCATAAACGAAAATTAATATATTTTCTCAATTCAAATGAGTCCATTTAACAAGCAGATATTAAGTAGGGGGCGGGGCTTTTTTTGCACATCAAAGCAAACTAATGGTTAGAGGGGTGTGGTTAAGAATTTTGTGGCCGAAGAATTAAATTGATGTCAACAGAGAGAGACCACCACTTCAAACATGTAAACAAATGATAAGACTTTGATTGAAGATTACCTAAACATTTATTTTTTCAGTGGATTAACTTGCATGGATTAATTGTCACCTTAAACAGGGGCTCCCAAACTTTTCAGCCCACGACCTGCAAAATAACAATACCAGGGACACCCTCACTGTGGTTATAAATGTACAAATGCTGTGCACAATGGAGCACACACAACATTAGGCCTAAAGTAAACACTATCTTATATAGAAAATGTAAAAAAGCAACAGTCTTACTATAAAACTTTTTACAGTAATTAATTAATTTGCTTAATTTCAACATGAACCTCACCTAATAAGATGGGTGGACACAATGTTTGGAACACAAGTTATTGTTTATGTAATAACAAGATTACTGCTTTAATTTTGGAGATCACCACTTGGAAATCATCAAACGTGGAATTCAGTTGTTATTTGTTTTTTGTGCTGAATAATTGTCGGAAAGTGTAACATGGTGCTGTAAAATTGATCTGCTGTGTCTTTAATCAAATGTGATCTCACAGGGGTTGCAATCTACAGACAAACAAATCAAAATGCTGATGGCTATTTATTTGCATGTTGATTTTTTTAGAACTATTAACCACTATTTTTTATCTTTTGAAGTATATGGATAAAATAAGGTACTATTAATTTCATTCATTTTTCTTTGGCTTAGTCCCTTATTTATCAGGGGTCGCTACAACGGAATAACAGCTAACTATTCCAGCACCCATACACTCTCACATTTACATGCTCACTCATACACTACGGCCAATCTTATGTACCCAAAATAAGGTACAACTAATTGTTTAATAAAATTGATTTGATTTTTGGAAATCATCAGGTGATCCGCACTCACTGTTGTGTGAGCCCCACTTTGGGAGCCACTGATCCAAAGGATAACATTGTATGCTAGCAAAATAAACACTGTAAATTTACATTTTACACAAACTTTAAGCCATCGATAGCTTAGTGCAGTTATGACATATTAAAACTGTATGAATTGTCTGTGCATCTCTAATAGCAAAATTGTTCAATTCCAGAATGAGATAAAAGTTTATATCTGCTTTTAGAACAGCACTGCTATTCTTTCACTAGTGAGAAAACCATGAAGCTTTAATTTTATGATTTTACTGACAAAATCATTGCAGTGAACTGTGGTCAAGTTTCGGACCCTTACTAGTTATAAGCAGGACTGAGACAAACGGACAAACTAGCACAGGTTAATGTGAGCAGTGTGACAAAACAAACTGTAAATATCAACGCAATCTCACGGCAATTCGTAAGTTTTTAATTTAGTGGCTAATTCGTATGAATTTGTACGATCTAATTCGTACAATTTAGTGCGATTTCACCCAATGACTGTTGGGTTTAGGGGCGGGAAAGAAAAAAATTGACACTAAACTAACAAACGTAAAATACTTACATTTTCACATGAGATCAGGCTGGTAAATATATACCTGAAGTACTCAGGGTTCATTTGTGGTGCTGATTGTTTTGTCTGTATCCTAATAATATAATATCTAGAGCCATACTTGCTTTATTCAAAGCATTTCTTATCTGAGAACATTGCGACCCTCTATAAAGATGTAAAACGTTATAAAGATGTAAAACGTTACAAGAGTTGCATATGACACATAATGATTTTTAAACAACAGTATAGCAAACACAGTCAGCAGCCAAATACATTTATACTTTCACTAAAATACTGGAGAAAATGAGAGTATGTAACTCAGACCTCTCAAAGAAACCAGGTTTGTGGCAACATTTTTGTCAACTACATTCAGCTTTTGTATTAACCAGCATGTTAAGAGTGTAAAAAATGAACAATGTAAAAATAATTGGGAAAAGTAATTGTAGTTGTCAAAGAAAGACAATTTAAATTTGAAATAGTTAACATTGTTTCTAGGGTTGGGCGATGTCGATCAATTTGGCATCGTACGATGTTTAATGTGAAACATTGTGATGGACAATGGCATCGTCATCGTAGGTGGTGGTGAATTAATTATTTATGAATAATTAATTAAATCATAACGAATTAATTATTTGTAGCCTACCGTTTCATCTACCTGACCCGCATGGTCTTTGTTTTACCCAAGACCAAATCATAAATAAATAAAGATAAGTTAACCACAAATTACCATCTGTCAATTACTTTTTCCCCAGGACTCTGGCATGAATAGGCAGAGTGATCTGTCTCGTTATAATGGCGTCAACAAACTTGGTTGGTAAAAAAGGTGCACAACCAACAGCAACCAACCAACAGAAAACAACCAACAGTATGCTAAAATTACTAAGTACAAGCAGTGTACTGACGCTGTGACACATTACCTGATAGATTCAAAAGACTGAAGAGGCGTTAGATAGAGACAAGATTAATTAAATATCACGTTTAACAGCTATAGTGAGACGCGATCCAGTAGTACATCTTTGATAAACTGTCTGACGTACACTGCTCTCTGAGGTTTTGTGCTCAAGGCACCCGCTGACTGCCTGGAGCTCAGACGTGCGCACATGATGTGTGTTTTCAGCAGTATAGTGTGGATGAAGGGCTTTTCAGAAATGCCAGATTGAAATGCCATTTTAAAACTAAGATGTATTAGTGTAAATGGGGTCTAATGTTTTCCCAGTAATGGCTTGCAGCTGGAAGTGCATCCGCTGCGTAAAACATATGCTGGATAAGTTGGCAGTTCATTCCGCTGTGGTGACCCCAGATTATTAAAGGGACTAAGACGAAAAGAAAATGAAATGGGGCCTAATGTTGCGATGGGGGCGGGCAGAAGATCGCGATGTCGGCTCAGTATCGTGATGTCTATCAACCCAACCTTAATTGTTTCTGCTTATGGTGAAGATGATTATACGTTATTGTTGTTGTTGTTGTTTTTATCTTTGCTGGGCTCGTAAAATCTATCTACACCGTGCCTGTCGGGCTATCTAGACTTCAGGCTACCATATTTTTTTAGCCTTCCTTAGACACCAGTGCTTTGGCTTTTAGGCTCAAGAATCCTCATCTTTGATTTCTAAGTATTTTGACTATATTTTATTTATTTAACCTTTTTTTTAAAAATTCTATTACTGTTGAGATAAACATTCATAGCCATTTCAACTTTAGCTGAGCATTTCCCTGATTATAACTTCATCAGCCAATCAGAATCAAGCTTTTAACAACACTGTAGTAAAATGATATCATGGACCAGTTGCTATTTTTGCCAATTTTAGTAGCTGACACCAAGAACTATAAAAAAAAAAACACCATTAGAGATTTATTGTTGCCTTTTTAGTTAATGTATTTACAAATGGGACATCATTTTAAAACGGTACCTCTAAAATGGCACTCGTTGTATCTGAGCTTTTTGCTTGTGCTATAGGAGATTTATATGAGCAGCGTGGATCATATGTGCAAAACATGGGTTCTGGTAGATTGGAAATACATGTGTTTCTGATTAAGGATTGAAGTGCTTTAAAGCATATGCTAATGTTACTTGGTTTTATTAAACCCAGAGGTATTCGTGTGCCGTGTTGTTGGGCTTGTTTGCATTGTACTAAATGATTAAATTGTTATTGGCCGACTGCTTTCACAAACAAACAAGCTCTTATGAAGTATTAAATGTATGTAGATGTTAACGTGTGGTCATGTTTGCCTTTAAATGTGCTTAAACTTCTCTGATGTGTGCTATTATGTGATGGTAAACTCTTTAACCCTACCTTAGGTTTAAAGCTGATGAGTGTATTTTAAAATACTTTCTCCTGTGTCAGCTTGTTTGTGTGTGTTTGGAGACAAGTGTAAGTAAGCCATTTGTAGGTTGATTTTCCCGAAAAGTGTAAGCGCTGTGGTCTGTGGCGCTTTCAGCATTGCACTGTTTGTTTGAGTAGCCTGACGTAGCAATTGACTAAACAAATGGTTTGAGTTTAGGGCGGCACTACCTGTTTGTCCATTGAGTGACAGCTGATGGGAGGAGGGTGGGGTGTTTACTAAGAAACATATTTTTGCAGTTTTATTTAGTGCCTGTACACTCAAAACAGTTTTTTTTTACATGAAAGAACAAAAATAAATATAAAGATTTGAGAATTCTTGTTGCTCAGTTTTCTTAATTTATAAAATTATTATAATTTATGTTGCACTTATAAATTTTTGCCTTTTTCTTTTACATTGCTTCCTGTAAACCTAAATTGACTTCTCTTTTTACTTGTTGCATGGAACAGGGGTTCCCTAATGTTATGCCACCTGAACCTCTAAATTTAAAATGTTGTATTTTTATAATTCAGACATTTTAATAATTGCAGTTTTCTCATAGAGTACATTTAGTTTACACATAGCATAAGAAGCATACTTCAGAATCAGAATATACATATTTAAATACTGTTACATGATTAAATAAATGAATATTAATTGTAACAAAATCTGAGAGTGCAACATCTTTTTCATGCAGAAAAGTGCTGTATAATGTACAGTTTAGAAGCATAATATTAGGAACACTTCAGTATGTTCATTTTGTGTAAAAATTTGATTTTTATTGTGTTGTGGCTTAAAGCAACATGGGATTGTTTTTTAACAACTAATTTTACTTCGACAGTGCTAAAAGGTTTTTTTTTTCTTAATTTTTTTTTAAATAGTGAGAAAATGAAGAATAATGTGTTCCATGGCAAAACAAATAGTTAGAGAACCTTACATATATACTTTAGGCATATTTGTCTAAAGCGACTTGCATTGCATTTAATGGATACATTTAATAATTAGTTCAAGCTTTGACTACACTGTAAAAAACTTTTAAGTCAGTACAACAAAAAAAAACATAATCCTTATTTCCTTTCGCTTTTTCTTGTTCAACTTTTGAAAACATCAGCTGCACTGACCTACAATTATTTGTCAGTAATACAAAAAACATTTAGTTGGGTTAACATAAGATTATTAGTTTTCTGGGGAGGTGAACTACTTTGTAATAAAACTTTTTAAGAACATTTTTTGTCTGCAGAACTGGAATGCCTGAAGTTGTGTGAAGTTCTGTGAACAAAAAAAAAAAACATAATCCTTATTTCCTTTTGTTTTTTCTCATGTACTCAACTTTTTTTTCAACTTTAATAGATAGGACAGTAGAGAGTATAGACAGGAAAGCATGGGGAGAGGAGGGAGGGAACGGATCGGCATAGGACCTCGAGGCAGGAATCAAACTCGGGTCTCCATGAACAACTAAGTGACATTGCCATGTGTTGACGCACTAACCACTACAGGTGCTGATGTGTACTCAACTTTTGAAAACATCAGTTGTACTGACCTAAAATATCTGAAGTTGAGTAAACGAAAGAAAAAAAACTCTTGGAAATTGGTACTAAGAAATAATACATTATCAGAACAAACAAAACATGGTTTCAATTGAAAAAACAGGAAGGCATGCTTCAGGAAATAAGGACTTTTTTTGTTCACTCAACTTCAAGCATTCCAGTTCTGCAGACAAAAACATTGTTCAGTTGACACAACTTTAAAAGTTTTGTTACAAAGTAGTTCACCTATCTAGAGAATAATAAATAATCTTATGCTAACCCAACTAAATGTTTTTTGTATTACTGACTAATAATTTTAGGTCAGTGCAGCTGATGTTTTCAAAAGTTGACTGAACAAGAAAAAGCAAAAGGAAATAATTATTATGTTTTTTTTGTTGTACTGACTTACATTTTTTTACAGTGTAGAAACTAAAGTCATAAACAGGGCCAGACAGAATTTGCGCAGAATTTTTTACAAAGTCTGCAGATGTATGCAGAATGAATTTGAGAGTGTAGTATCTAAAAACTTAACAATAATAATAACTTTTTATTGAAAGTTATAATTTATAAAGTAAAAGTTATAAAGTATATTTTACTAGCTATAAGTTGTTAAGGTTTACAATGCAAATCCTAATAGAACCTCTTGTTTCTCCAAACCAAACCAAAGTCTCTCATATAATATATCCACTATAAGACAGATGATATCACTTAACATTTTGCATTTTTGTAGCATTTAGTAGATACCTTACAAGCTGTATTGTACATAAACCATTAAAATGCTTGTATATTATTCAACAAGATAAACATAAAAACTGAATAAATATATATTTATGCACATTTACATCTGTAAATAAATAGATAGAATGATTCCATGTGGGCCTAGTCATAACCTTGGCTTTAATTGGGTGTACATTATCACAAATGTTTTGAAGAATGTTCAGATCCAAAGAAATAAGCAATTTTAACTAGTGACTTTAACTTTGAAGCCTTTCAGCCTCACTCTGCTTCATATTACCAGGATGATAAATTTTGAATATGCATGAACATAATGCAGGAGTCCCATTGAATGTAATAGAGATGACAACTCCCATGATTCCACACTAAGTCACAGGGACATCAAATTATGTCTTTGTTTGTTGTTAGTAAAGGTCCTCTAGCAAAACAAGTTAGAGAAAATTAGAGGCCCTCTAGAGAAAATTACATATTAATCATTCAAAATTGATTAATATTCCATGCTATATTAAATTACATTTCTATGCCTGCAGATTCTATGATTCTGTCAGCTTTATCCAACATTGTGTAAATCATAGGCGCCTACTGATGACTCATCCTGCACTACACAAACTTTTGCCCAATCAGATGGCCTTTAGAACAAGAATGACAGTGCCCCAGCAGAAATATCTGTCTACATCTCTCCAGCGACTTGAGGTCAATGAGGTTTTCTACCCAGTCCATTCAGAAGTGCATTCCTAAATCCAAATTTCCCCCACAAAGCCACCATCTCAAAACACAACAGGCCATAATAGTTCTGCCTCTTTCTGCCTGTCTGTCTGTCTGCTCTGTTTCTATTCATCACAAAGGGCTTTTCAAGCACTTTAAACGTTTGCCAACCGTTCTGTGTTTGACCTTGGTTTTCCCAACGTGTTTATTTGCGTGCCTCTGTTTATTGTGCGAGTATTTGTATGCATGTTTTTGGTGGGATTGCGTGTGCTTTTATTCGGAGGAGTGTATGTGTGTGTGTGCTTGTGTCCTGTCATCATGTGTTATCCCGCTGTAACCCCCTGCATGAGCGTGTGATGTAAGGCCGCAGAGTTCCTGGCAGAGTGTGTGCGTCAGGGCCGCTCTGCTGCTGTGAGTCACAGACAAGACGAATGTGGGCTGTGCAGGGAAAAGCCCTGGAGGAGTCATGCTAACCAACAAAAACCAAGCCATGTTTTGTTTTCTCTCTTGCTTATGGAGCTGCTAGTGTTTGGCCAGTTGTCATAACATACCAGGACATGCACGGCTTGTCTAAAGATGTGCCTGGAAGAGGAAAATAATTAAGTTAAAGGAACTAATTTGTTGCAGTTTTTGATTTGCCGAAAGCATTATGTATTGATCCAGACAGTGTTGGCACACGTGATATGATGTCTTTCGCTGAACTTAAGCTACAGTATGCTCTTCAGAATCATTTATTGCAGTGTAGTTTTCAATTGTTTTTTACTTGCAGCACACTAAACCAAACAAGCAGTCTAAACCAGCAAAGAACTGAAGAACGGACCCCTGGAACTGATAGACTGTGGTATAATACAAACTTTGCTGCTTTCAACCTGTGTCTTGCTCAACTGGACCCATTGACATCCATGCATTCAGCATGTTTTAAAATAATGGGTTATTAAACCAATCAGCAAAATTAAATAGTGAACAAATAGTAAGACTTTAATAAACAATTTATTATTTATTTCATGTTATTTAATTATACATCAAATGGCTAGACGTTTTGACGTATAGACCATTTCAATGTGGTCATGTCATTGGCCCATAAACATTTCTTGCTTGTTATAAAACTGCAACAAGAGGCAATTCCATCGTAATGTTAAAGCAGCTATCATAACATTATTTATTAATAAGTTTCTCTTTTTTAGATTCTCTGAAGCTATAGAAATTAAAAATGTAAAACAGGGACCATTGTATTTGTTTACATCCCTCAAAATGTTCTATATTAAGGATGTTATTCCTAATAATAAGAGCTGGCCCAATGGATCTATTGTTATAGACGACTGCTCTGTGTCTGTGAATCACAGCACATCCGGTCCGTGAATCACAGCACATTATGACACATGCCCAATCAGAGTCACTTGAGGGCGGGCCTTTCAGAGGAAATATATCAGTCGTTTTCATGTTAGCTGAGTAGCTGTATATAATCAAAGTGAGATTTATGAAAAAATAACGTGATTTCCTTCAAGTGAAACACACATTGCTTTGCATCTTATTAACACAACGAAGCCTTAAAATTACATTCTGGACCACTCCTTTAAAGAAATATCATACTGTTGCACACTAGAGCATGCTTCTCAAAGTAATAATAATAATAATGATTATAAAACTTTATTTCTGTAACAAGGAAGTCGGATGACAATGGACTGAGCGTCCAAACGCAGTTTATTAACAGATTAGTCAGGCAGGAAATGGTCAAACAGGAACAAACATAAGGGTAATCATGACAATAGCATAGTCATGGTCACAGACAGAGGTTGGTGCAGGCGGCAAACAGGATAAGCAAAGAAACAAGGCAAGGATCTAAAAGCATGGTAAGACTAGACAAAGAAAACACTTTGCAATGTTACAGGTAAACATACAACAAGACTCAGCAAGGTGTGTATGTGTGAGAGGTGAATATATTTATATCCATGTAATTAGTCTATGATTCGTTTACAGCTGTGTCTGTGCAATCAGGGAGAGAACTGGGGTAAAGTCTAGATCGGAAACGCAGCCGGCCGGAAGTGCGATATGCACAACAATACAACAGCATTTATTTATGACACTGTATAACAATAATTAATATTTGTACAGTACTGTGACGGTTGGGTTTAGGGTTGGGGTGGGGTAAGACATTAATAACATACAAAAAATGGGAAATTTTATAAATAATATAAATAATTCTCGCTAACTTCCAGCCACAACCATATCCGATCTAGCAATAACCCAGAACTGGAACTGGTGTGTGTGTGTGAGGTGCATGATGGGATTTGAAGTCCAGTTCCGTGACAGATTTGTAGTTCTCCAGCGATCTCCAACTGCTAGATCGCTGGTGATTGTGACAATTTTTAGTAATGAATTATTACAGTTGTTCATTCATGTTTTAAATATTAAAATAAATAAATGAAATTTAAGGGGGAATATTTGTTTGTTTAAAGCAGTGTTTCCCAACCCTGTTCCTGGAGGCACACCAACAGTACATATTTTGGATGTCTCCCTTTTCTGACCCATTAACTTCAGGTGTTGGAGTCTCTTCTGATGTTATGATAAGTTGATTCAGGTGTGTTTGATTAGGGAGAGGTTGAAAATGTGTACTGTTGGTGTGCCTTCAGGAACAGGGTTGGGAAAAACTGGTTTAAAGTGTTAGAAATTCATAAAATTTGACATGTTTTTATACAGCGTTTTTGATGTATGTTATTTTATATCACCTTATGCATATATTTGCTGCAGCTATTCAACTTTGATCAGTTAATTTAAAGCTTTTATTTTTCCTTCTACATTGCATCAATACACATGAAAGCCTCAGGATTTTTAAAGATGTATATATAATTTTATTCAAGCCATTTTCCTTTTCTCTTTTGCTTTCCAATAGCCATGGCCAAGTGTTTCCAATTTGGCCAAGGACTTCATCGACCGCGTCCTCACCGTGGATCCTAATGAGCGGCTCTCTGCGGGCCAGGCACTCAAACACCCTTGGATTGTGAGCATGGCAGCTTCCTCCTCCATGAAGAACCTGCACCGGTCCATTTCCCAGAATCTCCTGAAGAGAGCATCATCACGCTGCCACAGCACCAAATCATCCCAGTCCACTCGCTCCAGCCGCTCCACCAAGTCCAGCAAGGCACGACGCCTTCGTGAAAAAGAGCTGCGAGAGCTCAACCGCCGGTACCAGCAGCAGTGCAACGGTTAAGAGCAAACAAGACAGCGTTTACTTTAGGAAAAACAGTGGAGAGAGCAGAACAACTTCCTGCTCCGTCACCACAGAGCCAATTAGCAGAAAACCTCCGTCTAAAACTTCCCTCGTTTTCTATTTTTCTGCTGTCTTCCTCTTGTTTATTACCTTTTATGTGAGTGTTTTATTTATTTATTGCTGGTGTATTTTCATGTTTGTGTTGACTTTGGAAATGATCTCATTCAGCATTTTACCTGATTGTATCTGTTGAACAGAATTTTACAAACGTTGCTGGAAGGACTAAGAATACACCTTCCTGATTTTGCTGTGAATTATTTTGTTATGGTACCCAGCAAGAGGATCGCTCTTCTGATGGGGGAAATGTGCTGTTTATTCATTTTTACCAACAAATCACTAGACATAGTGGCAGGTTTTTTTTTTACGTTAACGTTACTTTGAACATGAGGGATGGTTAGAATCAAATCATTGGTAACTGCTCGTTACATTTAGAATCAGTCTGCTGTTTAATTATAACAATGAGCCTTAATGGTATAGATTGCCAAAAAATGAAAATGTTTCTATCATTTACTCAGCCTTACTTTGTTACAGATTTGCAAAAGGGGTTTTGATGAACCATTTCGACACAAAAATCTTCATTTTGTAATCTTCCTTTGCCTTATTCTGAAATATGTACACTGTAAAACCCAATAAGTTAAAGCAACTCAAACTATTTGAGGAACTCGATTACAACAAACCATTTAAGTTCAAAAACTAATCCTAATGAGTACTGTGAACTTACTCCATTTGAGTAAACGAAGCAATTTGAGCACAGTAAAACACAATAGATAAGAACTCAAACCAACTGAGTACTGTAAAACTCATTAAGTCAACCCAAACCGTTTGAGAAAACCGATCGCAACAAACCATTTAAGTTAAAAAACTAATCTATATGAGTACTGTAAACTTACTCCATTTAAGTTGAAGTAATGAGGTATTTAATTAACTCATTACCTTCAACACTGAGTTCAAAACTCTTTTCAAATGAGTAGAATTAACTTTCAGTCAATTTTGAGTTAACTACACTCATTTCATTTGATAAAGTTGACTGTTGGGTTTTACAGTATGAATAATATTTTTAAAAAATGGTTTTGGACACTTCGATAACTACAGAAATATCCATGTTTTTGGTTTCCTCGCATTCTCTTTCATCTAAGCTTGTCTTGGACAATTTATATTTCTCTTTTTGGTTAAATTCATTAGTTAAATTCAGCTATTTTTAAGCCTGCAAAATATTCTTTTATCAAAGATTAGTTAAAAACAACAAAATTTGAAGTTACTTAAGGGGTTCATATGTGAGTGTTAAGGCTGCCATACATTATTTGTTCATTTAATTTCTACAATATTAACTAAAATAATCCAAAATGACTTTTGAAAGACCACTGTGTACATTTATAGCCTTTTTTTCCTCTCTAAAATTTTAAGTATGTGCTCATAAATGTAAGTTAAATGGGTTTGGAACAGCATGAAGCTGAGTAAATGATTACATGAAAAATGGCAGTTAATTTACTCAAACGTAGGCCATTCAAGATGTATGTTGACTTTTCTTTAGTAGAAATGCAATACCTGTGGTTCTTGATGATACATATAGATTTTATGGAGCAAAATTATTTACATTACATTGCATTATACCATGTGGGTGCAAACTCCAATGTGAGCCAATACTGTGTGTTTACAATGGAAAAGGAGGACATGTGTTGTATTGTTCATCAAAATGGTCTATGATTTGGCTTATCCTGGATGCTGCAACCAGCATAAAAGGGTAAGATTGTTGTATCATCACTGATACACCAATCACTATAATAGTATATAATTGTGTATAAGAGTTTACCAAGGATCACAGTTTAAGCTAAAGATAATATTTGACATTCTAATAAAGGAAAAAAAAACCTTGGATGGGCTAAGAATGAGTATATTAACTGTAAATTTTCAGTTTTAGATGAACTATATCTTTAATTTGGTCCAAAAATATCAAGGAGCTCTACACTCTACACAATATTTATTCTAAATAAGATAGCTGTCCCTTTTTTTGTGACCCGCATATTATAAGGGCCAAAAATGGTAGTATCAGTTGTTTATACCTGTCAAAAATAGTTAAAAGGATCTTGAGACTTGACTTTAAAGTTTAAAGTCAAAATTCTGTCATGATTTACTCACCCCAAAGTTGTTCCAAACCGAAAGAAAAAATAAGAAATTCATCTTCGGAACACAAATTAATATGTTTGAACCAAATTTCCGTCCCTACATTGAAAGTCTGACCTTTTAAAACATTCATAAAGACAAATCAATACGAATGAAGCAGTTTAATCCAAGTCTTCAGAAGAATCACGATCACTGTATATAATAAACGGAGTGTAGTCTTTTATTAACAAATAAAGTACATGTTTGAAACATAATAACAAACCTCATTGGATCTTACATAAGCTCAAAGGTGTCATGTGACACTCCAAAATGAACCTTATTGGTTCTCTCCTGTCAAGCAAGCATTCCAAAGCTTCAATTGCCAGATTTGAAAGTAAACACTGCTTGCTGATCAATGTTTATATGCAAAAAAATTAACTTAAATTTGTTCAGTTCAAAAAGTGATTGTGTCCTATTTTTTTAATCTCTATGAATGTTTTAAGCTTCAGAGTTTGAGTGAACTGGCTTTCAATGGGGGTACAATCAGATTTGATTGAAAATAGCATTAGCACTTTACAATAAAGTTTCAGTAGTTAATGAATTTACAAACATAAATGATGAACAATAATTTTTTATATATAATTCCCAGGTTCTGCTGGTTGCATTTTCAGTGCCAATCTTAAACCAATTGTAATAATTTGTTTTGGGTCAACTTGAAATTTCCCCAACCACTGCAGAGCCTGGGGGACCAGAGTGAGTACTCCGACTTGGCCCCACCTTGATCCCGATGAACAATACATTTATTACAGTATGCATTCATCCTTGTTAACATTACCTAATTGAAAATAAAGCCACTCTTTGTTAGTTCTCATTATCTCACAATTCATTAACTAATGTTAACAAACACAATTTGGATTTTAATAATGCGTTAAATTTTGGGGTGAACTAACCTTCAAAAAAGAGACATGGGCTATTGAGTTTTGACTATGAATCTTTAAATGTGGTCGGTGAAAAAACCTGCAGTGATTCTTGACTTCTGCAGTTGGATCTGCCTGTTCATGTATTGCAGTAATTAATATCCGATGCTGATTGCTCTCTCAGTATGGGCGGCCGGTATTGGAAAGCCCTGAATCACAATCGGTTGCTTTCTCTGCCACCAGCTGTTGTTTCTTGAGCAAGACACTGAACACCATGAAGGCCTTTTGGCAGATTCTCACTCTTTCCCCCCCTCTGTCAGAAACCAGCAGCGATGTGCCAAAGAAATTCCTGTGTGCCTGATGTATTAACGAGGAACATTTGGTGAGATCTGACATATGATTCCTCACGAAAATAATTACTGATAAAACTGTGATGATATGAAGATTTCTCAAAATGTGTTCTTAGATCATTTTTTATCTTTGTTTTTATATAAAAGTGTATATCAAAAATTAAAGAGAAAAGGGAATCTGTATTTGAGTTTTGTGATTCCATTTTATAGCAAGTGCCTTGAATTTGTTTCGCTGTTGTGAAAAATATTTTGGAAAAAATTGGTGGACACTTTTTGATAACGTTTTGATTTTTGGTTTCCTTCACTTTGAAAAAGGCTGGGTTATTTTAACCCAATTCTGGGTGTAATACGGACTAAACTAACTGCTGGGTTGATTTTTTTCAAATAAAATGTATAAGACTAAATTTAACCCACTATTTGGGTTGTCCATATTTGTCACAATTTGGGTTTAAATTGGTAACACAGTGTCTCAGTGGTTAG
Organism: Danio aesculapii; assembly: GCF_903798145.1. Classification (NCBI taxonomy): domain Eukaryota; kingdom Metazoa; phylum Chordata; class Actinopteri; order Cypriniformes; family Danionidae; genus Danio; species Danio aesculapii. Next base: position 48,525,220 of record NC_079452.1, on the reverse strand, counting down.
CACTTTCGTCTCACAGCAAAAAGGTTGCTGGGTCAAGTCCCGGCTGGGTCAGTTGTCATTTTTGTGTGGAGTTTGCATATTTCCGCGTGGGTTTCCTCATGGTGCTCCAGTTTCACACACAGTCCAAAGACATAGATAGGTGAATTGAATAAACTAAATTGTCCGTAGTGTATGTGTGTACATGTGAGAGTGTTTCCCAGTACTGAGTTGCAGCTTGAAGGGCATCCGCTGTGTAAAACATATGCTGGATAAGTTGGTTGTTCATTCTGCTGTGGCAACCCCTGATGAATAAAGGGACTAAATTTAACCCAATGTTTCGGTTTGTCCATATTTGACCCAGTTTTGGTTTAAATAACTCAGCATTTTTAGTGTCCTCACAGCAAAAAGGTCGCTAGTTTGAGCCCCGGCTGGAGTTTGCATGTTTCTCCATGTTCACGTAGGTTTCCTCCGTGTGCTCCGGTTTTCAGTTCAAAGACATGCGCTATAGGTGAATTGAATAAACTAAATTTGCCGTAGTGTATGTGTGTGAATGAGTGTGTATGGATGTTTCCCAGTGGTGGGTTGCAGCTGGAAGCGTAAAACATATACTAGATAAGTTGGTGGTTCATTCCGCTGTGGTGACCTCTGATGATTAAAGGGTGTAAGCTGAAGGAAATGAACTATTGAAATATTTTTTGTCAGATGAACTAAAAACAGCTAGAAATTTGGAAGTTCAGTTCGAAGAGGGTTCATATGTGGGTGTTTAGGCTGTCATTATTTGTTTATTTTGTTTTTCATTATAGTCACTAAAATCGTATAATCAAAAATGACTTTTGAATTAACTGTGTAGATGTATAGCCATTTTTCCTCTATCAAGAAGAAAGATATTTTATTTATGTACTTGTTAAACTGCATCTGATTTGCTTGCACGTCAAATTGAGAATATAGTCAGTTCATGTTTATTTATATAGCGCCTTTACCATGTAGATTGTATCGAAGCAGCTGGACATAGCAGTTCTTGTAAATTGAAACTGTCAGTCCAGAGTTTTCAGAGTTGAAATTCAGTTTAGTTTAGTTCGGTGTGGTTTAAATTTCACTACTGAAAGTCCAAACACTGAAGAGTCCATCGATACACAGCTCCAAAAGTCCCAAACCAAGCAAGCCAGTGGCGACAGCGGTGAGGAACAAACTTCACCAATTGACGAAAGTGAAGGAAAAAAATAAACCTCAAGGGAAACCAGGCTCAGTTGGGCACGACCATTTCTCCTCTGGCCAAACCTCTTGTGCAGAGCTGCAGTCTAGGTGCCGGAGGCTGGAAAACATTGGACATCCATTTTGGAGAAGCAGCAGGTGACGTAAATGCTCAAAAAATTAATAATAAAAATAATTTTGTGTCTCACAAACATTCATGTAAGGAATGAATGTTTATAGCTACAGTTGAAATTATTTACAACTGTTGTTCATTTGCTAAATCCAACACTGTCTCTTGAAAGGAAGTGTTTTGTTCCTTTTGTCAATTTTATGAAAACTAATTAAAAGAATTGTTCCCCTTTTCCCTCCCAAATATATGGTGAAATTATTAATGTTTGTAAAGTGTTGAAATTTAAAAAATCTAAAACCAAAAGCTTTCACTTCAAGATCTTTTATTAAACTTTTGAAAATGTCTGAGTTCAAATGAGGTCAACTAATATATATTATTTTGTGCAACATAAATTATGATTCACTTACCTAATACGTAAATTGTTAGGAATTGGAAGATGTAAAATAGGTGAATCACTGGTGAACATAGTCATGACATTCATCAATAATGTCAGTAATGTCTGAATTTTTTTTTTTTTTATATAAGTAAAATAAGGACTGTGGTTAAATGGATAATCTTTTAATCACTCCTTAGTCACTCTCATTCCAAATCACAAAAAAGAAGAACTTTGAAGAACACTGGGGAGGAATAACATTGACTTCCCGTTGATTCCATTGTCTGGAAGAAAAAAAAACACACACTGTGAGGCATTTCCCAGCATATCTGGGCATATCCCAGTATATATGAAAGACTTTAATTTTGGGTCAACGATCCATTTAACCTTACATAGAAAAAAGTCCTTTAATATGACAAAAAAGTCCATTGACGTTCGAATGAAAAAACTCTATGTTTGAAGTTTATTTTCCACAAAAAGGAAAGAATAATATGCAGGTTTAAAACGACATGCGAATGAGGTAAGAGATCAAATATTTTGACAGAACCATTCCTGCAAAATTACTTGAAACAAAACTTTGTCATTTTATAATCATTCACAGTCCATACTATTATTGAATCCACTGTGTATTTATTAAACGTAGGTTGCCATTTAACTGCATTGTTCACCGAACTTAGTTAAAAGACCTTTACTAACTACATATCTAGGCTCGGTCAAATGACTTTTATTTTGAAAAACAGAAAAAAAATCAAGGCGCCATGAATTCTTACAGCTGGCTTCACATTTCATCTCAGAGCCAGACAGGTCTGTGCAAATATCTGCAGATTAATTTATCATCGTATAATGTTTACCTTAATATATTATTTAACACTTATTAAACAGTATTGCTTAAATTGAAAACGTTTTATTTAAATACATTTGTGGCATGCATTTTATATCAGAGTCTGAAACAACGGACAAATCCAATAATTTAATCTGTGAATGACTTATGAAATAAAAAAGTAGAATGCCATTACCATTACTTTAATTCTGTCAGTCTATCTTACTACTGTTGTCTTCTTGTGTGTACTTTTCCTCAGAGTTATAAACAAACATGCAGCCTGCTTCATTTATATGACTCCATGTGACGCTGTCTTGTTGTTTCATATGATATGAACACGCTGCTGTTATGGAGTCTCAGACGGGGAGAAAAAGTGCCAGAAGACTCTCAATGACTAAGAAAAAGAGCCAAAGTGTCAATGCTGTTAAAGAGAGAACAAGTAATGGAGGATCTGCTTCCATAACCTCATTTTTCAGGAATACACCACCAAGTAAACTTGCCTGTCCTCTGTGTGGCAAACTTGTACCTCGTTACAAGATTAATGAACACATAGACTCCCAGTGTCAGAAATTTCTTGTGGAGAATGACGAGAAGCAGGAGGAAATCACCAAAACACCTTCTAACGGTGCTGTAACATCAAGTAATGAGAGAGAGAAAAGGCCTGGAGACAAAGATGCTGATACTAGTCCGTTTTTCAAAAAGAACTGTGCAGTGAGGAGAGATTCATCTGAAACAGATTCACAAGCTAAACCGGTTATGACTGTTGGTCTGGGAAGTTTATCCTCTAAACTCTCTAGACGAGCACTTAGACTTTCAGATGAGTCTGGTGTAAATCTTACTCACCTCTCGAGTAAAGAAAAGAATCATAATGCAGAATTGAACAGTTCACAGAAGGAAAACTGCATGAAGAGTTTAACTTTTGAGCCTGAAAATAATGGCACGGATACAGATAATATATTAGAAACAGAGCCAGAAGCTTCAAACCAACCGCAAATGAAAAATGTTGAGAAATCTGCATCAGATTCAAGCATTAGCAGTGATGTGCACACATCCTCATCCAGAGTACTGAAGCGAAAGTCCACAGAGATACCTAAAAATGACACAAACACTACTGAAACATATATTGCACATAAGAAAAGTAGATTTTTTCAAGGCAGTATTGAAAAGGGACCCGAAACTACAGTCAAATCAGATCAAACTGAAGCTTCGTCTAGTGCATATGATGCTCTAACATCAAAGAGTCCAATCAAAAGCAAAACCACACATGAGGAGATTGAGAAGGAGCTGAACAAGACACCAGCTAATGAACACAACATGCTTGATGTTGAGAAAGTGGCTGAGGGATCAGAGCATCAGCACACCAGACTGCCTTATTATCTGCGAAACTTTCGGACTGTCCTTGAGGCGGTGTTGGAGAATGAGGATGATAAGATGCTCTTTAATGAAGACGACTTCTCAACCATTCAGGCTTTTCAGCAGCTTTCAGGTAGAGGAGCTATTGAAAAGTCAATTTGAAGTGTCAGTTTTGCTCTTATATGCAACCATAGTATAAATGCACTTGTACTGAGTTATGTAAGGTGCGTTGTTTAAAATACTGAGATCAGTGAGGTTTTTATTTCTTTGTTTTTGTCAAATAATGTTATGTTTTATATAAAGCAAGGATTTCGTAAATTGATCAAAACTACAGTGAAGACATTCATAATGTTTCCAGTTTCTACAAACATATTTCTGTTCATCCTGAATGCTGATAATCATGGTTTCCACTAAAACATTAAGCAGCACAATAGTTTTCATCATTGTTGATTATAAGAAATGATTCTTGACAATAAAGGATCCGTTCTTCATACTTGGATTACTCATTTAGCTGGATTTGGTTATTGTCGATTTGACTCCATCCAGGATAGTTTGCTCTTTAAAATTCTAAGATCTAAGAGTTGTTTTCATAGCAACAGTTCTGGTAGCTCAAACATGCTCAGGAGCAGCCTTATTTCATATAAACAGGACTAGATTGTGTCATTTCAAGCAAAGGAGATACTGAAAAGTATGATGATATATTCTTACAATAGTAACAGTATATAAACAGATATAATATATGTATAACCACTAGGCTATTGCGCCAACAAATCTGATTTGTTTAAATGCATCAAAATACATTGTCTATATTCACTGAGAAATGGATAAAAAAAAAATAATTATATATATATATATATATATATATATATATATATATATATATATATATATATATATATATATATATATATATATTTTTTTTTTTTTTTTTTTTGAAAACGAGTATTTTTATCCATTTCCTTGCCGCCCACCACCCCCCTATTTTCACCAAAATAGAGAAACCGTTTCTACATTTTTTTGTGTTAGCAAGTATTTTAGAGCTCTTTAAAAATACTTATAAATATATCTCTCAGTGTTTCAAACTATTATATTTAATTTGCCAAAATCACACAAGTGGTAATTTCACATCTGTCACTTCCGTGACAACACTTTTTCCTCATAAATGCAAAAATATCAATAATTTTTGTTCTTTAGTGAGCTGACTCATGTCTGTTTGATTAGCATTGTTTCTTTTGGGTTGTGCAGTTTAATTGACAGAATTTTGACAAAGTATGTTGTATACTGTAAACTCACAAACTTTTTTTGTCACATCCATAACGCATTATATTTTCCTTAAAGTATAAAAAGTGTTTACAGTTTGATATTTTTCTGATTCCATAACTTTGTGGTTAGTTGTTTTAGAAAATATAAACAGATGTTTCAACAGAATGTTAACATATACTTTCTATGTGAATTTATGTTTTAAGTTTTTATTGCAAATGTCACATCCACAACACTGGAATCAGCCATATATATATATATATATATATATATATATATATATATATATATATATATATATATATATATATATATATATATATATATATATATAAAACTGTAATATAATCTACTCTCTGAAATTTGGGGTGCTCCTTGCCAAGGGGTTCAAAGAAAACATTCATTAGTGACTATGTAGACCTTTAGGCCTATGGACCTTTTAGATACAAACGCAAACATATAGTCTTAAAAGATACTGACCCAGTTTTAGTACAGTTTCTGAGAGTGTATGGTAATAGAAATGGCCAATATCTTAAATTTTAAAGCAATAATAATTTATGGGAGTCATGCAAACATTTTGAAATCTAAAATGAATTTATTTTTATTTAATAATAATAACATGAGGATGAGAAATTACCTTTTAAATTAGACGTTTTTTATTTTTGAGTTAACTAAACTTTTAAGTTTGTACTAATAAAGCCCTGTCTTTCACTTTTCTGTAGTACCTGGCCAGATGCTTTATGTCCGTCTGTTTCAAAGGAAGCTGAAGTGGCTTCAAGTCAGTAAGGTCGAGTACACAGAGATCAGCCCAGATCTCAGACCTGTCGTTCAAGAGCTTGTTGCATGTGGCTTCCTACAGACAGGTGAGTAGTGTGATAACCTTAAAGCGATAGTTCTCCCAAAAATGAAAATTCTGTCATCATTTACTCATCATCCACTTGTTCAAAACCTTTCTTTTTTTATCTTGAAATATTCTGAAGAATGTTGAAATAAAACCGCCATTGACTTCCATACAGGGGCGAGTGGGTAGCGCTGACGCCTCACAGCAAGAAAGTCTCTGGTTCGAGCCCCGTGTTGGCGTGTGTTTTCTCCGGTTTCCCCCACAGTCCAAAGACATGCACTATAGGTGAATTGAATAAGCTAAATTGGCCATAGTGTATGTGTGGGTGTGAATGCAAGAGTGTATGGGTGTTTCCCAATACTGGGTTGCGGCTGGAAGGGCATCCACTGTGTAAAACATATCCCGTTCATTACGCTTTGGCGATCCCTGATGAATAAAGGGACTAAGCCGAAAAGAAAGTGAATGAATGAATGACTTTCATAGATACTATGCTTGTCAATGGCTAACATTTTCCGAAATACCTAGTTTTGTGTCCAACAGAGAAAACAATATCGTAAAAGTTTAGAACCACTTGAGTGTGCCACGTTTTTGGGTAAATTATCCCTTTAAGTAAATGGTTAAATATCTAAGGTGATATTGTACTACATTTAAGTTCTTCCATTTGACAGAATCCGAGCTTCATGATGTTCATGAAGTTTTGGATCTGCTTCCGGCACCGGAGCTCAGAAACCTGGCCAAAACATTTCACCTTGGCCGTGGAGGGAGTCAGAAACAGCAGTTGGTGGAGGGTTTGCTCCAGCTGGGGAAACAGCGATCTCTCTTTGCTGGTCAAAACAACACAGCTGCAGTCATTCTCAAGAGGTACCACAGTAGAGTGATTTTGGCCAATGATTTGTTATTCACCACTCATGAGGTCTGTTTAGACAGTCTTTAAATCAAAAGAGTAATTTATTAGTAATTACATCATTAAAGATGTATTTAAAAAAAATTCTAATTACTATGTCTAAAAAGTCATTTAATTACTTAATAAGCAGTTACTTGACTAAATACTATCTAAAAGCCTATATAAGCACATAGACAATATAAAACGATATCTTTTAATTTTTTAAGGCTGAGTCACACATGGCATAAGCATTTTAATAACGGATATAACATTCTTTAACAACAACAACAAACAAAAATACTGTGGAAAAAAGAGAAATGTTTAACATCAAAACATGAAACATTCAAAGCATTGTCACCATATTTGAATACATACAGTATATTTATATAATTGACTAATTTCTGATGTTTACAAAAAGTAACCCTAACTGAAATAAAAGATAAAAATACTGTGTTTATCAGGTTTGGAATTTAAAACAAAATACAAAATGTAAAACCATGTAGACAAACACAACATAATTATACACAACATAAATACTCCAATAGCATCTCAGTTAGGGCTGGGAGATTTGACCTTTAATCAAAATCTCGACTAATTGAACGTTTCAACTCGATTACTGTTAATGAACGATTATTTTATTTATTTTATTTTTTGCACTCATAGTTCACTGACAGGTTTTGTACAGGTAAATATGCTCACATATTACAAGTAAGAGATTTAATTGAAGGAAACACACACTATCTATGATTATTAATTGAACTTCAACACTGAACAACTGAAATTAAAACACACATCACCTAAAATGAGGTCACTTTTTTTCTTATAAAGAAGTGAAGATAAATAACTTGGACTTTTGGAAACAAAATAAATTATTTTCAAAGTTTTTCATATTAAATCTGCTGAAGTACAGTATAAATCAGCCTTAACAGTGCAGGGTCACATGACTCCACACGCTGTAGGAAAAGTAACTGAAAGAAAATGACCTGGAGAATTTTGATCGATTATTAGTTCTGAATGTCAATTTAGATTACTTTTTGATTAATTGCCCAGCCCTAATCTTAGTGGCCCTCAGTGGTTATGAGCAAAATAAAATACTGTATATATCACATAAAATGTAAACAGCACAAATGTTTTCAATATTAACATAAAAAATAAATGTTTATTGAGGAACAAATTAGCAATGAAGACTGAACTAAATACTCAATGTTACTCAAAAGTTCAAAGTTACTTAAAAATACCCATAGTTTTGCATCAAAGTATTAAAGTAATTGTGACACTGCATTTATTTGGTCAAAAGCTTTACTATTTTGAAAAGACTTAAAATTTATACAGGGTGTCCGCGGGGTCTTAAAAAGTATTAAAAGTGGATAAATCAATTATCAGAAATTTAAGGCCCTTAAAAGTTATTTAAAAGTCTTAATCATGTTTTCAATCACGTATTAAATTTAGTTCAAGCATTGTCCTAAGTTTTTGACGCCAAAAAAAGCATAAAAATATTTATTTTCCTCGTAATATTAACAATAGTGTGCTCGATCCACGTGTTTGGTTCGGGCCGGGGAATGGACAGCCAAGCTCCTCCGTCAGGGTGATGTCAGGTGCAACAAATGCAGGAAGGTGATGTGACGCTCTCCACATGTAGCAAAACCATAGAGCGAAACAGACGGCAAAATGGGTGAATTTAAGTTTGTGTACTCCTGGTTGAAGAAACAAGAATTTAAACAGTGGCTGAAGCCTGTCACTGAAAACAACCTCGTAATTTTATTCTTTCAAGCTTTGTATCTTCTGCGCTTATCTGAGATCTGTTGCATAGTAGTGCTCCATTTATTTAGCTATAGCGGTTTATTATCAACTGTTTATTAAGTTAAAGGTTTGATACTGATTAGATCTTGAAGTGGCGATGAGGTCTTAAAATATTCTGGGTAGGTCTTTAAAAAGTCTTAAAAAGGTATTGAAATTACCTTTAGGATTTCTGCATGTACCCTGTTACACGTTATTTATACTTATAAATATTTATATTTATTTCTATTATTATATTTAAACTTAAAAATTGTAATAGTCTTTTCACATTAATACATCTTTTGCTGTAATTCTGACTTAATAAATGATATATAGTAATGTATCATATAATCTGTACAGAACAAATCTTAGTAATGTACTGTAAGTGAACTGTATACTGTACTGTAGCTTCTTTTTATTTTCCCCAGGGCTAAGCAGGCTGCAGGTTCCTGTGTGCGTCTGTGCCGCAGCTCTCGTGTTGTGTTCTCCCGGGTCCTGCTCCTCTTCACCCTCACAGACACTTTAGAGGAAGAGGATTTGGCTTCTGGAGGGCAGGGGCAGCTCTACACCATTCTGCTGGTCAATTCTGGCCGTCTGGCTTTCCCAGAGTACTCCGTACATCGCTCAACCAGACTCTTTCAGGACAGGGATGACTGCATCAGGTTTTAAATAAATTTTTTTAATAATACTTTGCAGTGATGGTGTATCCCACAGGCCATACTGAGTCGCATTTCACTCCAAATTTAGAAGTAAAAATTTTAATACATTTTTGACTAAACGTTATTATAATTGTCTGTGTTAAGAGTGCTTTTTAATGATAATTGTGTGCAGTATTTATAATAATGTTTATAATAATTGTAAAAAATGTTCAATGCAAAAAGATGATAATTTTATCCAAAAAAAAAAAGAAATGAAGAGACCACATTGAAGTGTGTATTGAATTTACTAGGTATATGTTTGAGCAAAATGTTATTATATTTTATTTTCTATAAAACTCTGATAACACTTCTTCCAAATTTCAAATATAAGCAGTGCTATTTTGGGATTTTCTGGTTAAAATTGAGGGCAGCATGGTGGCGCAGTGGGTAGCACGATCGGCTCACTGCAAGTCGCTAGTTTGTGCCCCGGATGGGTCAGTTGGCATGTTCTCCCCGTGTTTGCGTTGGTTTTCCCCACAGTGCAAAGACATGCGCTATAGGTGAATTGGGTAGGCTAAAATGTCCGTAGTGTATGTGTGTAAAAAAATGCAAGAGTGTATTGGTGTTTCCCAGTGTTGAGTTACAGCTGGAAGGGCTTCTGCTGCTTAAAACATGTGCTAGATAAGTTGGCGGTTCATTCCACTGTGGCGACCCCTGGTTAGTAAAGGGACTAAGCCGAAAAGAAAATAAATTGACTGTTCAAATTGACAATGGACAATTGGTTAAAATGACAGATGTCTTCATTTGTTGTAATTGAAAATCAGGGTCATCCTGCCAAATATTGATTTCTTTACAGTTGTATTGTATTGACCTTACACTGCAATGCGTTAGTCAGCACTTTTCTGCAATTGTTTAAGGACTTTCTATTCGTTTGCCTATGGGGAAATGACTAGGAATAACAAACAGCCATAAACTGTGAAGCCACTTGCTCTGTAAACGTGCATGTTTCTGATAATGCATACAAATAAAAATACAAATAAAAATCCAGTTTGCAATATCAAGCTGTTTTTACACCTAAAAAAAAATAAATGGAAGTGATTAAGTCTCGAACCAATAATGTGGTATTTTGGAGATATGTAGTTGTTTGCAGAACACAACAAAAGCTACATTTAATTCAAACAGTTAGCCATGAATGCTATATATAAAATTATTCAATGTCAATCAATTCTTTAGATTTTTGGTTGAATTATGGGACGTTTTCCACACAAACTCACATGCCAATATTTATCCGTCTTTCAGATGAGATGTTAAACTGAGATCCTGACTCTCTGTGGTCATTAAAAATTCCTTGACAATTCTCGTAAAGAGTAGGGGTGTAACTCCGGTGTCCTGGTCAAATTCCCTCCAACGACCCTTACAGATTATGGCCTCCCAATCATCCCCATCCACCAAATTGGTTCTATCACTGTCTCTCCACTCCAACTACAGCTGGTGTGTGGTGAGCGCACTGGCGTTATTGTCCTCATCATTCAAGTTGATGGTGCACACTGGTGGTGGTGTGAAGAGACCCCCCTCATGATTGTGAAGCGCTTTGGGTATATGGTCATACTCACTAAATGTGCTATATAAATACACATTACATTGTATTACATTGCATTATGTTCTGTAAACACTATGATTGATTTGATTATTCCTCTGCAGATATGAAACAGCAATGCGTGCACTTCAGGAAGTGATTACTGCAATGCAGTCTGGCAACTGGGAAGACGCCTATGACCTCTATACTACAGCAATGGCCACCTGGCAGGAAATTAAAGAATCCTGTGACTTAAGGTACTATGTTCATGTCATTTCTTCACAATTATTGAGTTATAATTAGGCATGGGACGATAACCGTTTTCAAGGTATACCGCTTTTTGGAAAACTCAAGGTTTTAATACTGTCAATTTTCTGTTATACAGTTCCTATGGTATATGTAAGGTATTTTTTTTCTTAAATGTTTTGTTTGTTTGTTTGTTTAGGACAACAGAATCTCCAGCAGAAATAATACCCAAACATGTCATTTGATTTAATTAGCTTGACATGTTTACTGCTCCAAAATATTCTAAATGTTTCTTAAAATAAAATATATTGTGTTCAAATGGGGAAAAAGTTGTTGTTTTTATCCAGACATTTAAAAAGAATATATTTTCGAGCAGTAATCACCGTCAAACCGTGATATTTTTATCCAAGGTTATAATAACATCAGAATCTTACACTGGCCCATGCCTAGCTCTAATATATGAGTGATATAGAATAAGATGTGATTAGATGATCAGAAAGATATTAAATATGTATGTCAAATAATAATGTATGAATGTTTTGCAGTCATCAAGAACAGCTGCCTGTGTTTCTGCGCTGTTTCACTGTGGGCTGGACCTACACTCGGATACTTTCCCGTGGTGTTGAGATTTTACAGAGACTTAAGCGCTATGAGGTAGGAGGAAACTATGGAATATGGAAAAATGCATGTGTGATGACTTTGTATGCTACCCTTCACAAGTTTAGCATCCGTATGATTTAAAACAAATGTGTAAATTAATGAGTTTCTGCTCACCATTCATTCATTTTCTTTTCGGCTTAGTCCCTTTATTAATCCGGGGTCGCCACAGCAGAATGAACCGCCAACTCATCCAGCACATGTTTTATGCAGCGGATGCCCTTCCAGCTGCAACCCATCTCTGGGAAACACCTATGCACACTCATTCACACACATACACTACAGACAATTTAGCCTACCCAATTCACCTGTACAGCATGTCTTTGGACTGTGGGGGAAACCCACGCGAACGCAGGGAGAACATGCAAACTCCACACAGAAATGCCAACTGACCAAGCCGAGGCTCGAACCAGCGACCTTCTTGCTATGAGGCAACAGTACTACCTTCTGCGCCACTGCGTCACCTCTGCTCACCATTTCTGCATTTATTTAATATAAAATACAATAATACTATTTTTTTCACCGAATTCAGTTTGTTTTTTAGATTCGAAACTGAATTTTCGGGTTTCACGATCCTTCAGAAATTAATATGATGATCTGCTGCTCAAGAATTATTTATTATGATAGACTAAAGTGTACTGAAAGATAAATTATATGTTAGAGGTGTATAAAGGTTATTTCTCACCCCAGAGTTTTTTCTTTTCCTGTTTATTGTTATTTATTTAGTTAATTTTTTATGTATTTTGATTTAATGCCAACTCTGGCTTGTATATAGTTGTTGCTAGCTATGTATGCTGGCTTTGTTCAGTAATAAATAAATAATCACAAAAAAGAAACATTTATTCTTAATATCAGTTTGGAAAAATGTTGAGCTGCTTCATATGAAACATATTATAAAATACGTAAAATATTTTCACTGGGAGGGAATCATGGTGGCGCAGTGGGTAGCACGATCGCCTCACAGCAAAAAGGTCGCTGGTTCGAGCTTCGGCTGGGTCAGTTGGCATTTCTGTGTGGAGTTTGCAGGTTCTCCTTATGTTCGCATGGGTTTTCTCCGGGTGCACCGGTTTCCCTCACAGTTCAAAGACGTGCAGTACAGGTGAATTGAGTAAGCTAAATTGTTTGTAGTGTATGTGTGTGTGAATGAGTCTGTATGGATGTCTCTCAGTGATGGGTTGCAGCTGGAAGGGCATCCGCTGTGTAAAACAGTGTAAAACATATACTGGATAAGTTGGTGGTTCATTCCGCTATGGCGACCCCAGATTAATAAAGGGACTAAGCCAAAAAGAAAATAAATGAATGAACTGGGGCGGCTCAGTGGTTAGCACTGTTGCCCCACAGCAATGAGGTTGCTGGTTTGAGTCCCGGCTTGGCCAGTTGGCATTTCTGTGTGGAGATTGCATGTTCTCCCCGTGTTCGTATGGGTTTCCTCTGAGTAGGCATGGGCCGATATAAGATTCTGACGGTATGATAACCTTGGATATAAATATCACGGTTTCACGATATCACAGTATTGTGATTACTGCTCTAAAATATATTCTTTTTAAACAACTGGGTAAAAAACAAATCCTTTTCCCCCTTTGTATAGAATATATTTTAATTTGGGGAACATTTAAAATATTTTGGAGCAGTAAACATGTCAGGCTAAATAATTCTAATGAATCATGGACTTCTGCTGTCCTAAAAAACAACATAAAAAAGTAAATACAAAGTCTTACACATACCTTAGGAACGATATAGCAGAAAATTTTGACGGTTTTAAAACCTTGACTTTTCCAAACCGCGGTATAACTTGAACATGGTTATCGTCCCAAGCCTACCTCTGAGTACTCCGGTTTACCCCACAGTGCAAAGACATGCGGTATAGGTGAATTGGATGAACTAAATTGGCTGTAGTGTATAAGTGCATGTGTAAATGCGAGAGTGTATGGCTGTTTCCCAGTACTGGGTTGCGGCTGGAAAGGCAAAAGGGTAAAACTTATGCCAGAATAGTTGCGGTTCATTCTACTGTGATGACCCCTGATAAATAAGCAACTAAGCCTCAGGAAAATGAATGAATGAACACATTAAATCTTTCTAGAGTGAAGGTGAAGACATTTATAAAGGTAAAAAATATATAATTAAATTGTAATAATATTTCACAATTATACTCTTTTTACTGTGTTCTTGACCAAATAAATACATCCTTGGCAAGCAGAATAGGCTTCTTTTAAAAACAATGATCCCAAACATCAGAAGGGCCGTGTATATTGATTTTTGTTCAATATCTTTACAGGATGCAGTGGAGCAGCTGAGAAATCTCCTGTCTCAGTCGTTGTATTGTGTAGACAGTAGGGGGCGCTGGTGGGACAGGCTTGCTCTCAATCTCCAGCAACACCTGAAACAGCATGAGCAGGTACCTCAACTCATTGTAGATGAATGTAAACAGACGGATGTTACTCTTGAATGCTATACACAATTATTTATTCAGTTCACTGATTCATTTTGGCATATTTGTATCAAGGCCATCTGTGCTATTCGGGATGGACTGAATGACCCTCTGGCCCGAACAGGACATAAGTTGTCACTTCACCAGCGAGCTTCACGAATGAAGGAGTCTGCTAGCTTAAAGAAGTATCGTCTGCTGCTCCGGGATCTACCTACTGTTCATGTACAGGATGTCACTCATGTGAGTAGAATATTACTATTTCTTTATTTTATGTGCTATTTTAGTATATTAAGTATTTAGAAATATTTTTTTTTTATTAATTATTTTTAATAATTTGATTGACATTTGTTGTGTTAATTATTTTATAACTGTATGTATTTAGTTGAGAAGGACAATATTGTAAGAAAAATATTTTATTAATAATAATTATACATTTATCATTATTATTTATTTTGTTGTTTATTATTGTATTAATAATTATAATATATTATTTATATTTAATTTAATTTATATATTGCTGCTCTCTGGTGATAAAAATGCCTCTATCCTCATTTGTAGGTTGTTTTGGATGAAGGCACATGTTAAATTACTAAATGTAAATGGAATTTTCTGTTTGTAACGAGTTTAATTAAATTTTAATATATCAATTTAGATTATTATTATTATTATTAACAATAATGCACAATATAAATATAATTATTTAACATTTTTGTTAGTTGTAGTTACCAATAGCAGTGTTGTTCAACTGGGAGTGTTTTAACAGGTGACTATTCGAGGCCAGCTCTTTCCTCATGAGGGTGGTATGGGTAAATCAGTGTTCCTCCGAGCAGCCAGTGAGGATGAAGGCTCTGGAGGAGGCCGAGGGACTGTGGTCATGTGTTCAGTTGAGGATCTGGCTCTGGAGCACTACAGAACACTTGGATTTGATCAAGGTCTGCCATCACATTGTTTGAGTACTCAAAGTGAAGCAAGTTAAAGGGACAGTTCACTGAGACATGCATCATTAACTCAGCCTCGTGTCATTTCAAAACTTCTGAAAAAGGAGAATTTTTGAAGAATTTACTTTGTTATGATGGAGATATGAAAGAGGCTGAAGATGAGCATCTTGTCATCTGCGCTAATAGCCTAGCTTTATTTCATGCATTCATGTGAGATGATGTCCAGATGTCTGAATATTTCAGACTGGTTTCTGAAGCAGATCAGGTGATTCATTGAAAAGATTCGACTTGAATGTAATCTGCTATTGCTACTTCAGTCATGTACAGATGCTTAATGAAAACCTTCACATTTCGGTTCGTTTTTCTTTTTCCAAAAATATTTCATGACTTCAGAAGGCTTTAAATAATCATTTAGACACATTTTTTTAAATAAAGTTTTGTGGTGTTTTTTTTTTAAATTTCTAAAGCTTAAAAGCTTCTTTCAGTGCGACTGAGAAGAGAAGCACAGTGTATTCCATAAATTTAGTGTTTTAAAATCGGAATTTAAAGGGCACCTATGATGAAAATCATCTTTTGTAAGCTGTTTGAACAGAACAGTAAGAATAGTGTGTCCACAGTCGTATTGGAGTGAAATAAAGACAATAAGTCTCTTTTTAAAATTTCCTGATGTTAAAATAGGATCCAAATCCTCCCATTTTGAGGCTCACCGCAATGTGATGTAGGAGTGCGGTTTCCCCGTCCATCGAATTCATTGACAGATGCGTTTTAACATGTCTCTGTAGTAACGCATATAATCATATCAACAAAACAAGACTGCTCAAAGCAACTGGGATTAAAAGATTTGTTCAGCTCAATGTGATGATCAATCATCATCAAATGTGTTCAAGAATGAGTTTTACTAGTTTAAAACGCTTTTAAAACAGTGCATGTTTGTAATTACAGCCATTTTACCATCTTTTCTTTATCACCACTGCCACATGTCACTATAAATTATAAAAGAAGACGCTTCAATCCCAGTTTGTGGGCATTAAATCAGATTTATTTTGTACATTAACATAACGTATATCCATACAGCAGTGGATATTAACGTGTATCCTGTCACATTTGCCATGCAAAAACAGTGCAAAGTTAAACACGCGCACTCTGTCTGTGCCTGCACGTGAATTTTGTAACGATATTATGTTTGACTCATCGTTGCAACTCCACAACAAATACATCAAATAGTCATTGGGAAAGTTCTTACAGTAGTATTTCTCACAAACTATATGTGAGATCAGCTTCCTTCATGTCTGTTACTATGTTGTTTATCTCACGCAGCCGGAGTTTGAGGCCCACTCTGACAAGCACGTGGGAACGGTGGGCCGGGAGAACCAGCATTAAAGGCACAGGCCACAAAAACAGCTACATTGTGTTCAAAGCAGAAAATTCTAATGTTCTAAGGGGTAAAATAAATAATCTGATGGGTGTTTTGAGCTGAAACTTCACGGACACAATCTGGAGACACAAACGATTAATCTTAAATCTTGAAAAAGGGGTAAAATAGGTGCCCTTTAATATTGCTAAAGCATGATCATATTTATTTAATATAACATCTTAAAATTTTAAATAAAGATGACTAATAACTTGAATTCTTTTGACTAAAAATGAATTAATAATACCACCTGAGATTTTACTCTTTTTACTACTGTATAACAGCACATTTGCATGATTTGTGTTCAACAACATTAAATTTTTCATTTAATATTGAGGGTTTTATTTATTTATTTGTTGTTGTTGAAAATCCTGCTCTACTGTACGCATTTGTACATGTGGGTTTCAGTAATCTGTTTGCTGTTTTAAGGTATTCATGGAGAAGGATCCACATTTTCCACCTTGTTTGGACTCCTCATGTGGGACATCATCTTCATGGACGGGGTTCCTGATGTCTTTCTAAACCCCTACCAGGTACAAAATAATTAAGAATGAATGCGGTGTAATTCTCACATTAAGGGTCAGGACACACACACGCTTACACACACACACACACACACCAACACCAACAGCTCAATAATTTCATAACTACCTGCCCTTTCCCAGACGTGTCCTCTGGATTTGCACACGGACTGTTTCTATGGCAGTCGGCGGGAGGCCATCGAGGCTCGTGCTGAGATGTTGCGTGAGGCATCTGTAGAGACGCTGCAGGATCTGATCGCTGATGTGTGGAGCGCGCAGGAGGGAAGAGTGTGTGCGCTGATAAACTGGGAGCGATTCTCCACGCCTCAGCAGGCGCAGGTAATCACACACTCTATACTGCTAGTCTGTTCACACACAAACTATCTTGGTAATAGCTTTCGCCAGTTTCGCTCTACTTGAATGAGGAAGCCTGTTTACAAATTGATTACTTTTCAGAAGTATAATTCAAATTGGCAATGAAGTCTGCCAATAATGGTATCGTAAATGTAATTTCTGTAGCTCAACTGAGGCAAGAAATAGGACATTCTCTTGAATTGTAGTTTGTTCTGTTCTGAAACAATTGTTTTGAATTTCTTTGTTGGTTTGTTTTATTTCTGCATTTAGGATGTGTTCGCAACTGTACTTTGTTTTTCTTGGTTTATTCTACGGTGGCCGAGAGAGCTTAACATGTGCAATTACAAAAAACGCCAGCAAATTAAGAAAAGATCTTCATCAGTTTGAAAGCACACGTGCTGCGAATCCTCACAACACATACACATAAAAAAATATGCTGCATTTTCCCACAACGCAAACAAATTAATAAAACATGCTGCATTTTCCCACAACGCAAACAAATTAATAAAATGCACTGCATTTTCCTACAAGGCAAACAAATTGATAAAACGTGCTGCATTTTCCCACAACACAAACAATTTACGAAAACGCGCTGCATTTTCCCACAACACAAAAAGAATGGAACACAACAGAATTGTTTTAAGGTGGCCCAAAAACATGACGGACGCCGCTGTACCATGACTATTGTGATCTTTGAACATTGAGTTTTTGGTTTGTTTACTTTAACCCTTTAAGGTGCACTCCTTGAAAAAACATTTTTTGGCCCACATCTTGTATTGAATAATATGCTGGCAAAACTGTGATAAATAGTAATAAGCAATTCAAATAAAAATGATAACCTATGATTAAAAGATCAACCAGGTGGTTGCAATACCTGTTATTCTGATTCCCGTGTCTTAAGTATTTATTAGCCTAAATAACCATAACCTAAATAGTTGGGTCTGTCACATTTTAATTTCTCCTTGAAACATTTCCATTGTGTTGTAAGAAAATGCAGCGCATTTTTATAAAAATGTTCGTGTTGTGAGAAAATGCAGCTCGTTTTATAAATTGTTTGCATTGTGGGAAAATGCAGCGCGTTTTTTAAAAATGTTTTTGCTTTGTGACGATTTGCAGCAAGTGTGCTGGCAAACTGATGAAGATATTTTCTCAATTTGCTGGCGTTTTTTTAAAAACTTCCCATATTTTCTTAAATTGCAGCACGTTAAGCTCTCTCCACCGTATCAAGGCCACCGTATCATACTGTCCTGGCCACAGAACAAAAGTCCTTATTAACTTACGGCTCGTTTCTACTGAGCGGTTAGGTTCAGTTCAGTACTATACAGTATCCATTTATTTCCATTTCCACTGTCAGAAATACTGAAATCTGTGCCATACCACTTTTTTGGGACCATTTTGTAAAAGTATTTAGCACAACAGTACTTTACCAAAGGGGTGAGGTAGACTCACTGCTGAACACTACTGGTTTACAGAGAAACGTAATTGTGTGTGCTACAAACCAACACAGTAACACAGTATTTTAAAAAACACAGCCTTAACTACAGTGACAGCATGCAGCACCATGCTCAAACAAAGCCTGTCTCTTTTTGTGGCAAACAGCCATGGTAAGAAGCAAGAACAGGATTTGCTGTATGTCCTATATTTTTGTTTACAGGACTGTTTACATGTTGCATTTAAACATGTGGAACGCACATGGGGCGTTTCTCTTTTTATTTGCTCACACCTGCCGCATGTCTACATTTGAAATAATAAAGGAGTTCAGAAAGGATTCAATACGTGAATGGCCCGTATGGTTTATTTTTTTAAGTGAGAATGACGTTGATCTCCACTTTTCAGCATAAATTTCAAAGTCTTAAATTTACTGTTATATTGTGTTGTAGGTCTTAAATCTTTTTAAACAGGTCTCAATTTTCCTTTGTTCATGTATAGCCACCCAATCTTGCTTTTAACACCCATACAATCACCAACAATCAATCTCAATAAAACTTTTATTTAAAAATATTCTTTTTAACTATAATAATGATTGTTTAAAAGTTCCCCATGTATTTACTGTTGAGGACACTTGAGAACACTGACCTTAACAGGCTGTTGTGCGTACATTTAGTTTATTATAGTTTATAAAACATTTGTCCATTGTTTTTAGAAAGTTTATGTTGAAAAAAAAGTTTATGTTTACAACAAGAGCTTGCTTGTTTGACACGATACAAAAAAATATTTTGCTAAGTAATATTTAAAATATTTACATTTGTTATTATTAAATTATTCTTGTATTATTAAATGTATTAAATTATAATATTTTTTATAGGGCAAATATAAATATTTTCCATCTAGGCAGTTTGAAAAACTCCTTAGCGTTTAGCCCAGTATGAGACTAAAATTTGATTCATAATGATCTTAAAAATGTCTTTAAAAGTCTTAAATTTAACATAGTGAAACCTGGAGAAACCCTGTAGTAAAGGAGTGCTGCTGGCAGTGGAAACATTCCTGGTCAACTTCAGGGTGACCCATACAAGATTGTACTGTACTGAACCGTACCATGCTTCTCAGTAGAAACAAGGCATTAGCCTTCACATCGTCATATTTAATTCCACATGCAAAAAAAACAAAGATCTTGTGACAGAACTGACTGGACATCCAGATCAGTGCTATATGTTGAACCAAACATGCTTTAAATGTGCACAATTGTTATTTTTATAACTTGAGAATTTCTAAAATATGTAAAGCAGTCAAAGCATCAGCAGGGATACATCTGTCACACATAAACGAAGATGTGCTGCAAGGAGACCTGACACCTTTATTGAATTGTAATGGTAACATTGTGGCTATGATGTCTTTGTCCATGTTACATTCATGTTTTAGTTGAACTGCATGGAATTCATCTTTTTAGCAGTCTTAATCTGCTTGTTTGTTTCACACCTAAGTTGATGGCATTGACACTTACTCAAAAGAACAGCACTGACAGGGCAATCAAGTTTTTTTTTGTTTGTTTTCATTAAACCAAAGCTGCCAAGTGTGAGCACACCCTTAGAGTACCACAATGCGTTTATGTAAATCACATTGTCTTGTTTCTCAGTGTATACACACCTATGTATGTTCCATATATTATCATCATGGATTGGTCAGTTTGCTCTGCAGACTTATTTTTAGGCCCACAAACCTGTTTGAAACATTAGAATTGCGTAAAGTTGTCCCAGGAATGTGGAGTGTTTCTAAGAAAGTATCTGGTGCATATGGAGTACAAAAGTGTTTCCTGCTGGTGGTTTGTCAAGCCCACTCATTAGCATGAAGCACACTCAGAATTGCACGGTGTTCAATGTAACACACTTGTTATTACTGATGTAAAGGAACTACACATTAATAACATGTCAGATTGTACACAAGTCAAAATTTACTACTCAGAAATGCCCTAATCAAGACATGCTAAAGATAGAAGTTCGAGTTTATCAAGGTGTTCTTCCAGTGTTTCATCATTGTATTATGACTTAAATTTATATGGTAAAAATCTGAGCAACTAGCTACGTTTCAATCCAACGATGTGAATTAAACAGCTTTTGTGATTAATGCACAGGGGCGTCACAGTGGTGCAGGGGGTAGCATGATCGCCTCACAGCAAGAAGGTTGCTGGTTCGAGCTCCGGCTGGATTTTTATGCTAAATGTGTTTGCATCATAGTTTTTTATTATTGTATAAAAAAAAAAATAATGCTACTTTGTGTGCATATCTTTTTTTGTGAACAATTTCAAAATGGGCTTAAAAATAGGTGCATGAAAACGTAGTCATTGTGTACATTTACATGGACACCATGTATCTGATTTTAATACGATTAAGATATTACTCTGATTAGGAGTCTACCTTGTAAACAGCAATTAATTTTTTAAATTATTTTTTTCATTAATTAATTAATTTTTTATTTAATTAATTTATTTTTATTATTAATTTAATCCAACTGAAGTCAAAATTGAACTAAACAGAACTTGAATTTAAATGCTGATTTTAGTTGCATTATTGAAGTGCTATTAAACTATTACTGTCGTGCATTTTGCGACAGGATTTTGCGACTCGTCACGGTGGGCATGCATGAAATGTTCCTGAATGAAAGTGAAACTGCCAATCTGCAGCTAAAGTCAACAAATTAAAAATGGAAGACTCGAAATTACATGAAACTGCGGAAGAAATGTGGATCGTGTGGTGATGTAATGACATTAAACAAATATGTGCTGCAACATGTAAACCGGGATCATGAATGGAACATTCAAAAAGCAACTCGTGTAAACACTTCATGTAAACATCATATTTGTGAATCATTCAGATTAAGACAAATAATTTGATTACTGATGTCCATATAAACGTAGTCCCTGATACTTGATGAGGACTGAGGAAGCATCCGGAGATGAAATGGGGTATATGCACACAGACTTTTATTTTCAGTCAGCCAGCCCTCAGGGCTTCCTGTGAATTGTCATCCCATACAAAATCGCCAGCGATCTCCACTGCCTGGCTGGTTATATAAAATGGGTATCAGACCAAGCAAGAAGCACTGCATTACATTCT
Source organism: Danio aesculapii (assembly GCF_903798145.1). NCBI lineage: Eukaryota > Metazoa > Chordata > Actinopteri > Cypriniformes > Danionidae > Danio > Danio aesculapii. The sequence continues at coordinate 48,503,295 of NC_079452.1, read as the reverse complement.
GTTATTCTTCGCCATGTCTTTAAAATATGAAAATTAGTTTTAACCCAGTATTTTAATTTCTGTTCAGTATTTTCATTTCATTTTCTGCACCAGCATGCTGCTAATGACGGTGCCTGCGTGTAAACGGTCTTTCATCTCTTTTTAGGCTTTAACAACCAAATGGCTTTTAAGTCTATTTAACTGATTATACTGTATTTGAATTACATTACAACATGCTGTAAACGGTAGACCAATCCTGACAGACTGGGTCATCTGACCAATCAGAGTAAACTAAAAGAAAGCGTAGGCTTGATAAGAATGAATTTAATCTAGTAATTTGCAACACTTTGGGCTTTATTTTAACGATTTAGGCGCAAAGTCGCATGGTGCAAAAGCATTAAGGATGAGTCCAAATCTACTTTTGCTATTTTAAGGATGGAAAGGGTGTGGGCTACAGCATAATGTGCATTAAACCAATCAGAGTCTCATCTCGCTCTCCCTTTAAGAGTCAGTTGCTTTGCACCATGACACATTTGCTATTTACATGGCAGACTTTGTAAGTGGAGAAACTGAATGGTAAAGCTGAAAGTTTCACTAGTGAGAAAACAGCAAAACCATCTGCAACGCGATCTGCACTGGACTTTAGACCAGCTTTTACTTGGTCAACAGCGCAGTCAATTTCAGTTTCTCAAAATAGCAACGCACCAGCAATGCGTCTTAACACACCTCCTTTCTAGACCGGCACACCCAGTAGTCCACAAAGTAGCACAAATGGATTTGCTATTTAGACAACGTGGGGCAAAATGTGAAAATTAGGGTTGAGCTGGTCTGAAAATAGCAAAAATTCGCACCAAACACATCTTGCGCCTTATTGCACCGAGTGTCTGATAGGGCATCTTATGTTCCTAGATGAAAGCACAACGTTAAAGTTTTATTTTCTCTGTATTTTAGAGTCTAGTGGCATGTCTTGGTGGCCACTTCTTGAGCGGTGTGGTCCTCAGAATGGCCAAGGACTACAGACACTGCAGAGGAGGACTTCCAGATCTGGTGGTCTGGAGCACTTCAAGCAACAAGTATAAGGTGAGGCTTTTAAACACTCCGAAAAGTAACTTTTTTTAAGTGCTTCAGTAAGGTGGTGTAGGAGTCTTAAAATGTTGCTCATTTGAGTTATTGCTTTCTAGCTGGTGGAAGTGAAGGGCCCTAATGACCGTCTGTCCCAGAAGCAACAGATCTGGCTGGATGAGCTGCGTAAACTCGGGGCCGATGTAGAAGTGTGTCACGTCACGGCCACTGGAGCACGAGGAGCTCGACGCGAGTGAAGCTGCTGTCACTCTCAGAAGGAAAGTTAGAAATGCTTGAAGCAACACTGGGTGGATTTAATGATGCATTAAAGTTTGACCTCAATTTGCCACTGATCTGATGTAAGAAAAGAATATTAATAGGCGCTCTATGGGGATTTATTCTCCATATCTGAAGACTGTTAATTTACCTCATGGCACTGACTGACTGATTTTTAAGATTGTGCTCGTTGTAAAGTGAGAATATGTTTGAATGACTTTTTTAATGTGACATTTATAGGGTAAATAATTTTAAAGAAATTAAATAAAAACATTTTAAAAGGTTTTTGAGATGTTAATAATGCTTAAATAGTGATGCAAGACATAAGCACATAATGTTGCAGCTCGTAAAAGAGGATTCCATTATGTTTTGTTATACCTATTAACGTGGTCAAAGAACTATGCATGACCACATTCCTTTTGATTGCATATTCAAGCATATCCTTCACGTCTGACAGCCAGAACTAAAAGTGCTCTTTTGTTGCAGAAGTCAAACTTAGCTCTATTTTAAGGTCCATTGAAAACAATGCCATAAACTGTTGTTTTAGTAAAGCATGCCTTATGAAATTTGCATACCACTGTAAAACACATTTAATAGGCAAATGCTTGTGAAAGGCCACTTAAATTTTCTTAATATTTAGTTCATGGAAGTGAAACAGTTCCGTCAACATAATTCAATGTAACACTGAACAACAGAGGTGGGCAAGGTAGCATTAAAACACACTACTTTAGGCATTCAATGATCATAAAAACACAAAATATATAGTTCATATTAGTAATATCCTTCTTGCACTTACAAAATAAGTTACAAAAAACCTACAAAATCTTAATTTAATTTTAATAAGTTTTTTGTATTCCAATATGTTAAATTAAATGCAGTTTAATCTTGAAACTTTCAAAATAATTTATAATTTTCACTGCTATTCTGCAAAGTTAATGCATATAAATATATAATTTTAATATGTGTAAATTGTTCTCTGACTGGCTGTACAATGCAGTACTTCAGCTGCTTTATTTGATGAGTTTGTGAAAAGATGGCATGAAATAATGGATATGAATAATGGATGTTTATTAACAAGAATATGATTGTGAGTGAGGGTCTTGACAGCAAATATACTACTACATACTGTAGTCTGTTGTTGCCCTGCCAGCAACTCTGAATGCCTGACTCAACATGTCTGCTACCATTCAGTCAACCTCTATGTCAAATTAACAAACATTTATTAGGATATCTGTACGGCAGGCTGTTTTGTCATTTATTCTGAAAGGCACTGTGTATAGTTTTTACCACTAGAGGGCCTGTATTCACAACAAAAAAAGTAGTTCGAGGAGACTGAGAATGGAATCATGGGAGTTGTAGTCTTCATTACATTCTACTGGATTTCTTGCAGAAATCATGTTCATGAATAAGTTAAAGTGTTCAAGACATATTATCATGGTAGTTTGAAGACAAGTAATGCTGTTGAAGTGAAACGAGATTGCTGAAGCAATTGCTAATGAGAGACTAGCACGATAAATTTTTTATGCCACAGTCGACTGGCATAGTAGGTTTTTATTAGGCCGGTCTTCTGGTCGTGGTGAAGAAACAGCACTGTTTTCTGTAATGCTGCTCTGTGCATTCTAATTAAATGCACAAAGCGTTTTTGTGTTTCAATTTTTTTTCTACAACACCCAACCAGAAATTGAGGGTGTAAGATGTTATTAGCATGGCTAAACAATATGGCCTAGTTCACTTATTAAAAATGTTTATTTGTATTGCTTACACTCACCAGCCACTTTTTTTATCAGGTAAACCTGTCCAACTGCTCGTTAAAGCAAACTTCTAATCCACCAATCACATGACAGCAACTCTGTGCATTTAGGCATGTAGACATGGACAAGACAATATGCTGCAGTTCAAACTGAGCATCAAAATGAGAAAGAAAGGTGATTTAAGTGACTGAACGTGGCATGGTTGTTGGTGCCAGACAGGCTGGTCTGAGTATTTCAGAAACTGCTGATCTACTGGGATTTTCATGCACAACCATTTCTAGGGTTTACAGAGAATGGTGCGAAAAACGAAAAATTGTCACAAAAGCCTTGTTGATGCCAGAGGTCAGAGGAGAATGGCTAGAGTTGTTCGAGCTGATAGAAAGGCAACAGTAACTCAAATAACCACTCATTACAACTGTGGTAAGAGCATCTCTGAACGCACAACATGTCGAACCTTGAGACGGATGGGCTACAGCAGCAGAAGACCACACCAGGTGCTACTCCTGTCAGATAAGAACAGGAAACTGAGGCTACAATTCGCACAGGCTCACCAAAATTAGACAACAGAATTTGACGTCAACAACATAAAATCATGAATAGTTACATCCAAGATAATATTTGTAAATGTGAATGTTTCTTTCTTACAGTATTATTTATTTATAGTTGTATACGTAAATATGCACAGTTCGTATGCTTTTGTATTGTAATTACATCCAAGATAATTTTTATAAACTTAAATGTTTCTTTGTATATTTCATGTACAGTATTTGTTTATTTATACGTAAACATAGGCAGTACATATGTAATTGCAAACTTTTATATGGATGTATTTACATTGTCATTACATTATAATTGCTGTGTAATTACATTGTTATAACATAATAACTATGTAATAGCATTGTAATGACATTGTTATAACATTGTAATTACATTGTTACAGCATTTCAGGCATTGCATTATAATTACTATGTAAATACAATGTTATTACATAGTAATTATAATGTGGTGATATAGTAAGTACAGTGTTATAACAATATAATTACAATGTTATTACATAGTAATAATAATGTTACAACAATGAAATTACAAAGTTACAACAATGTAGTCACAATGTAGTAGCAATGTAATTACAATGTACAATGTAATTACTATGTTATTACATAGTAATTATAATGTAATGACACAGTAAGTACAATGTTATAACAATATAATATAATATAAAAACAATATAATAAAAAAGATATTACATATGGCTAATTATATATATATATATATATATATATATATATATATATATATATATATATATATATATATATATATATATATATATTAAAAGAAAGAGATCTGGTTCTATATAGAAAATAAAATTAACTTGACTTTAAGGGGGGGCGGGGAAAGTTGTTGGGAGGGCGAGGCGCCACCCTAATTTAATGGAAGGGGAAACACTATAAAACTGTTGTAATTGTTTTTATATATATATTTTTTTTATGAAAGAAATCATTTGTTGTGCCTTTAAACATTTTGAATAGCACTAGTATCTAATAAACAAATGTATATCTATTTAATTTATGTTAGTGTCTAGTAACTACTAGTGTAGTCTATTGGAAATTAATAAGTAGTATGTGATAAAGACTAGTAGTATAATTATAAAGAATCAGTTGCGATTTATATGTGTATTAAAATTTAATAAGTACACTGGCAGAATGAAAATAGGGTACTAGTGGCTATATCTGTTTATGACTAGATTCTTCAGCTTACATGTATATGCTTTCAGGGATATTTTAAGTACCTTACTTATAGAAAGTTTTTAATGCAAAACAAATGATATCATAATGAAAATACACACGATCACGTTTACATAAACTGACACAACTTAAAGCAAGCCGAGCTAGTGCACCTTTAACTGTGCTCCTGAGTCTTGACATGAAGCCTTGTATCAAAGGAATTGTTCTAACCAATCATGTGGAGGCGTAAAAGTAAAAACGCTTTCTATTGGCTGCACGCGTATCCCTCCTTAGTCGAGACGTGACGTAACGATCGATAATTGGCTTCTGCTTGTTGTGTTTAATACCAGTTTCTCACGTTACAGTCTTACAGCTTACGCCATTAGCTTGTGAATAGTTCAAATATGTATTAAGGCAAAGCTCCATACAAACATCAGACTACACATTACCGGAATAATCATTTCTTGCACCGTCGTTGTACATTCCGCTGATAGTAAGTACAATATGGGATTGTGATGATGATGATACTCATGCTTTGCTAAGCTAACGTTAGCTTGTAGCAGGATGTTGACGAGGCCACATGTTTGCTTTATTTAGCGAAAAAAATCTATATATTTCAAGCTGTTCTGTATACGAGAAGGTCGTAAATAATTAGCTCTGTAGCAAACGCAGCGTAAACGTTTGTTTTTGTGCTGTCATGTTAGCTTGACTACTACTCTTATTGTCACGAGTTTGTATATAACGTTAGTGTATTCTGTAAAATAAAACAATAAATTGTTTCATTTAGTGACGACTGCAATAACAAAACCGTCCATTCAAATAGATTCGTTCTTTGCTTCCAAATTTGCATCTAACAGAATGCAGTCCGTGTCAATACAAAGGCTTTGTTCAGAGTGTTGGGAGACGTCAACAAGAATATATATATACAAATATATACTACAAAGGTATAGTAACAACAAAAATAGAGAAAAGAGCAATAGGTTATTACTTTGGATAGTTTTTAGTTATAAAGTGCTCAGCATATATAAGTACACCCCTCACAAATCTATCTTTTAAATTAATATTTTTAATAGAAAGCTATACAGTATTATATTTGTGCATATACATTCGATTAGTCAGTACTGAAGCCAAATCTAGAGCTTATCTAACAAAATAACTTACGATAACGGTCCAAAAACTAGTACACCCAAATTTATGTTATAGAAAAATGTTAAATACCAATTTTAAAAAAAGAGGTAAAATCAAGAGAAGCAAAACAATGTGAGAATTTTTGTTGAAATTTTGTAGGGTTTTTTAGTTGCAATATTTAGCTTTAATTGTATTATCTTTGAATTTCTAAATATGTTTGCTGACTAAAACATAATCTTAATAAATATATGTGTTTAATAAATCTGTTTTGTTCAAATGCACCAAAATACATTGCCTATATTCTCTGAGAAAAGGATATAAACATTTTCAAAATGGGGTGAACTCATTTATGCTGAGCTTCTGTTTTTGTTGATAACTGCCTTCAGACTGAAACGTGACGTTTAAGTTACCTTCTTACTAAAAAAATGCATATATTAAGTTCACTGTTGTTTAAAAAAGCTTTTTACTAAAGACATTATTCGTTTATTCATTCATTCATTTTCATTTTGGCTTAATCCCTTTATTCATCTGGGGTCGCCACAGCTGAATGAACTGCCAACTTATCCAGCATATGTTTTACACAGCGTAAAAAGACATTATTCTACTTAAAATCAACTTTTGAGGTCCACAGAAGTAACGTTAAGCAAATCAAACAGGAAGGGTAAATAATTACAAATTTTGTACATGAGTGAAGTATTGCTTCAGTATGTTGCACTAACATCCTAGATTGTGTTTGTCTGCAAATAACATTAAAGTAAATGTTGATTCTGTGAAGAAAACATTCACATCCTCACAACTTTTTTTCCCACTGGACACAGATCTTTTCTTCCCATTTTACATTTCTGGGGTCTTAGAGGCAGAAAGATTTCCAAAGTGTCAACTTTATGTGAACTACTTTTGTAAAAGCAAAATATAAAATGTGTATACATGTATATATTTTTTACTTTCCATTTGCTCAGACAGCAAATTTTAAGCTTTATAACATGCATTTAGAATATAATTTTAAATGAACACATTACAAACATGCCACTAATATTTTTTATGTAAGCTACAATTAAATGTTTTGATGAAAGGGATCAAATTGGCACAAGTCCGCAGTATTTCTCTCTTTACAAGTATTTTACAGCCTTGCATTGGTGACTTAACAGGATGTTAAAGAACCATATGGTGTACATATTGGGCTCTTACTCCAGGATATAAAACAGAATTGCACAACAACTCAGTCCATCCGAGTTGAGCCCACATCATGCGGGACAGGCGTTCACAGCCTGGAGTCAGTGGGAAATTAAGTCTCTGGAAGTGTGCCTGTGGGTGGGGAACATGTTTTCAAGGAAATGACCCTCAAGTTGTCCTGAGGTTAACACTTGGTGGTTGATTTCAAGCATCATTCCAGATTGTTTTAATGACGGCAGCATTGGAGCTGAGTGAACCCCAACAGATTTTGATAATGCTCTTCTGATTTTTTTTCTTATTTGATTGTCATGGGTAATTCACATTGAAACGACAGGCAGCAACCAACAGCGACTATCATCAGATCATACTACATCACATTTCAAGAGCTGCTTAATGGTAATAAACTAAACCTGTTTTGTGCCTAAAAACAAAGTAACACTGGCAGTTTCTTTTTGTGTTTGTTTCATACTGTAAAGCTGCAACCTTTAGCTTTTTTTTGAATGCCGTTCACACCTAACACAGACATTTACATGTTTATCTACAAACTATTTTCAGTCATGTCAGCAACATCAGGATGTTCACTGTCTGTTTGCTGTCTACTCTGCATGCACTTTAGTTTTTAAAATTATTTTCTTACCCCTAAACAAAGAACTTTTCTTTGAGTATATCATGACATTTGCTAATGTGACCCTTAAGAAATTTGTTACTATAAAAACATTTAGTTTACCATTTTTTTATGAATATAATATTCGTTCATTTTCTTTTCAGCTTAGTTCCTTTATTAATCTGGGGTTGCCACAGTGGAATGAACCGCCAACTTATCCAGCATATGTTTTACACAGCGGATGCCCTTCCAGCTGCAACCCATCACTGGGAAACATCCATACACTCTCATTCACACACATACACTACAGACAATTTAGCCTACCCAATTCACCTAAACTGCATGTCTTTGTGGGGGTAACCGGAGCACCCAGAGGAAACCCACCAAACACTCAGGGAGAACATACAAACTCCACCTAGAAATGCCTACTGACCCAACCGGAGCTTGAACCAGTGTCCTTCTTGCTGTGAGGCAAGTGCGCTACCGTAACGCCCCATGATAGAATATTTAATATGTAATTCTTTAAAGATCTCGTGAAGTGCATCATGCGAAGTCCACACAGGCCAAACCGAGCGTTTTGAAATGAGGCGATTTTTTTTTTTTTTTTTTTTTTTTTTTTTTTTTTTTTTTTTTTTTTTTTTTTTTTTTAATTAATTAATTTATTTATTTATTTTTTTAGCCTACAGAGGACAGATCTCGTCACAAAACAACCTTAACAGCTGCCGTTAAGAAGCAGTAATAAAAATTGTAATGACTTTTATGACGTTTTATGACGCAAGTTATTTTAAAACATATTTTAAGCATATTTTAAAAATTCTTTATTAAGACATGTCATACTCTTTTTGTTTTTTACCATATGTTTAGATATCCAAGTAAAATATAAGATTCTGATGGTATGATAACCTTGGATTAAAAATATCATGGTTTGACCGTATTGTACTTACTGCTCTAAAATATATTCTTTTTAAATGTTTAGGTAAAAACAGCTACTTTTTTCTTCTTTGAACACAATATAATTTATTTTGAGAAACATTTAAAATATTTTGTTACAGTAAACATGTCAGGCCAAAAAAATCAAATGAATCATGGACTTCTGCTGTGTTCATTTGTTTCAAAAACACAGATTTCTTTACAATTTAAAATGGCATCTTTGGATATCCTTTCTGCTGGAGATACTGTTGTATTTCTGTTGTAAAAAAAAAAGTAAATAAAAAAATCTAACACGTACCTTAGCAATGGTATAGCAGAACATTTTGGTGGCTTTAAAATCTTGACTTCTCCAAACCATGCTATACCTTGAAAATGGTTATCGTCCCATTCCTAATTCATACATTTAATCCAGAGTTTTCTTTAAAAAAAACGTGCCGTTATCAGCGCGCAATGAATGTTGAGACGCTCCACGGAGGATCTACCGATTGTATCCTTAAATTACCTGTGAAATGAAGGATGCATTTAGAGGCCTTCGAATTTTTTTTAAATTAACCACCTTCGTAGAGCCGCGATGACGCAGTGCACTTCGAATGCATCCTTTGGAGGATGCAATCTTTGAAATGAGACCGCTTGAGAAGCATCTTTAAGGAAGCGGGACATGTCAGATACTGAAGAGCATTTGATTGGTTATGATTTGATGAGAGACTGTAGTGTGAGGTGACATGAATAAAACCGTTGATCCATTTAGAGCATAGGTCTCAAACTCCATTCCTGGAGGGTCGCAGCTCTGCACAGTTTTGCTCCAACCTTAATCAAACACAGCTAATCCAACTACTCAAGGTGTTCAAGGATACTAGAGACTATTAAGCAGGTGTGAGTTGGAGCTGGTTGGAGCTAAACTATGCAGAGCTATGGCCCTCCAGGAATTGAATTTGACACCATTGATTTAGCGGGAAGTGACAAACTTCAAGCTTTACATGTTTATATCAGTTTTATATTTTCTAAATGCAAATTTTGTCACTGTTTTGGAGCACACTAGCTTATAGATATTTTAAAAATGAACACAACTAATACTAACATCTAAAAAAAACTTACATTTTATGGGACCTTTAATACATGTCTTTTATAACTCACAAGCACTTTAATGAATCCATATGTTGTAATTGTAATATGACTGCAAAGTCCTCAGTGGGATGAATAATTATTGGCCAACTGTGGATCTTTGAATTTTTTTTCCTTCTTCCAGTGCTTGGCTTAATGTAACCATTGTGTTGTCTCCTCTTTGTCTAGAAGAATAGAAGGCCTTTAGTCACTGTGAGGAACCCATCACCAGATGAACGCCCCTCCTAATCTACTGTAGTTTGTTTGACTCTGCTGAAGAAGATGGTCGCTCTCCTCATCCTCAGACTGCCACACTGATCACCTTCACAGCACCACAAACACACAATGGAGAGGAAACGCCGAAAGAAATGAAAACTCAAGCCATGTGTTATTCAGGCTTCTCTGCGTTTTGGACCTAAACCATTTCAAAACTAAAACACGTTTGTTACCTTTGAGGACACTGACCGCAGGGATCATGATCGTACGGCTGTGCTTGCTTTTGGCCTTTTTAGGGGCTGGATTTCCTCTGGTGGGCACAGAAAAAGACAGTGGACCATTTTTAACCCCTTTTCCTCCTCCTCCTCTAAATGCTGATGCACACTTAAGCCCAAACTGCTCACAGCTCACGCTAAAACTGGACTTCTCAACCCAAGTGGTCAAGCATGGTAAGTGATCCTATTGTAGTCTTTAATCATTCATTTGTATAGGATTAGAATTTTGTTGTGTCTTTAGCAAAATTAGGATAATATTAGGCCAGTTTTTATGTTTGTTTGATTTAGGGTAATGACCTTGACTAGAACGCTGAATTCCAAATAGGCCGCAACATGTTCAGACATTGTGTTTTAGTGTGTTATTTAGTGCCGTAATTTAGTTTTTAGTGTTGATAGTGATGGTTTATTGCACTGAAAATAAGCAATTAGTCTGTTTATGGAGTTTAAGGGATAAAGCAGCTGTTGCCCTTCCTGTTTTAATTTAGGGCAGGACAAAACGTGAGCTCTTTAGGTCAAACAGTGTTGGTGTAATGTTCTCCACTGCCCATTCATTGGTTGGAGCTTGTCCTCTGTGCACTGTGTATGTGTGTTTACTGGCTGTTGGCCCAGAGTGTTGGCAATGTATTCCTAAGATTTAATCTGAGTTCAGCGTTGTTTTCGCGGGGTGCACTTTTCTGTACACTGGGTGTGGTGTGGATGTGGGTATACAAGACTAGAATGTAACGCATTATTTATAGTGGCCTGATTGCGGCCCTATGAAAGCAGCCTTTGTGCCATCCGCTGTTTAATTCATTTCCACTTTCTTCACCCAAAAGCTCTGAAGTGTGGGATTGGCAAGTTTTCATGCTTTGTCATTATGTTTCGTGATTGTTCAATTGTGAGCAATGATTATCCTTTGCTAATATGCCATTTTTTTTTATCCATTCTTCTTAATTTCACTTAGAACATGAAGTTATTCATGATACGGAGTTGGGTTTGATTTGTCTGCAAAAATATCAGTATGTTTTTAGAAAATACTTTAATTTTGAAAGTTTTTTTTTTTTCTACCTAATGCTGACTTTTATTTAGATACGTCTCTTTCTCTGCTGCTCTCAATCACTAAACTTTAAATCATAGGTCTCAAACTGGATTCCTGGAGGGCCGCAGCTCTGCACAGTTTTGCTCCAACCCTAATCAAACACAGCTGATCCAACTAATCAAGGTGTTCAGGACTACTAGAAACTATTAAGCAGGTGTGAGTTGGAGCTGGTTAACTGTGCAAAGCTGCGGCCCTTCAGGAATTGAGTTTGAACTTGCGCCCATCTTCAAAATGCAAAAACAGTGTTTTGATAACTCTAAAGTAGGGCTGCACAGTATTGGAAAAATCTGATATTGCGAAGTTTTGTTTTTCTGCGATAAATACAGTTTCATAAGATTGCTCTCTTTGATGGTTTTTTTGAGAATCCTTAACAGTATTCAGGTATAGAAATTGAATGATCACTGTGTAAAAAATGCTGTTCATACTTTGTCTTGTTTCTAGTACAAATATGAAAAAATTCTTGGCGCATGTAAAAAAAAATATATTTTTTTCATCTTCAGAAGCAATAAGTCAAAATTAAGAGTAGCGCGGGGCCGATAAGCGATATTATATAGAATCGCGATAAAATTTGTGTCCATAACAATGATAAGCTCTAGACTTTTTTACTCTTTTGTTTTGATCTAAGAGCCAATCACACAGCAGAAATGTGCAACAATGGGAATCTAAAAGTGTGTTAATATTAGAGATATACGGATTTTTCGGCCACTGAAAATTTATCGACCGAAAATGTAATGCCATTTAATGGACCCTCTAATTTTTGTGGCTTCAGTCATTGTTGGGGTACTCTTTTTATATCTGGAAGCATTAACAACTTATATCGAAATATTTATCCTTCTCGTTCAATATGGAAAATAATTATCGAGATTGCATTTTTGCCATATCGCCCAGCCCTAATTGAGAGTTTTTTTCTTAAATCAAGCCAATAGGGTAAGCAAAATAATCTTATTTTCTCCTTGAAATTTAGATATTTTATTTATATTAATTTTTAAATTTTTGCATCAACTCATAAATATAGTAATTAATTACATTTCTGTAGCTCCTGGTCAACTTTAATTCAGACTCATCATGGGATATCTTGCAATGTGAGTATTGTGGATGAGCACATTGGGATTTCAATGCTGAAACTATATATTTAGCAGCCCTACTCTAAATATCTTGTTTTAATTTGCCAATGCTGGTGTTCTGTTTCAAAATAGATGGACTGAAATGCAAACTTTTGAAAATGGAGTTGTCTATTCACAATCGCACTCCGACTGGTTTTATTGCATATCGTTCCCTGATTTGGTAAGCCCATCCATATGACTATTACACAACTGGTAGACTGCAAGTATGGATGCCAGCAAAATATTTGAATGCCCAATGAGCATGAATAGTCATTTATCATGGATTTTCGGCTGTGAAAAACACAATGTCCAGTCTGGAAAAATAGCATTTCCATTCTAATATGCCATTTTTAAACAAAAACACACTAGTGTAAATGGTAGCTTATTGTGCATCTGCATTCTTGTTTAGTGTTTGCCTGTGTACTATTGGCTTTGTCATAAATCACTTCAAGCGCTCTGGAGGATGGCCATAATTCATGGTGTTCTGATGGAGGTGTCCCTGTTCAGGTTTGTCGAGCAATGAAAGAACATGGGTGTTCCTATATACCCACCCTGGCCTAAAGTTTCAGTCAGCAGCGGTTATTTCTGTTGAAGGCTCTATTGTGATTGTTAATGCAAGACTGAATCTGGAATTGAATGAGGAGTTGACATTTTGGCTCTGTATTTGGGCAGAACGCCCACCTTTTAATGCTGGAGTTGCATTCCTAAGTAAATGCAAGTGCAATTGTTCTTGATCTGTCTCTTCTAGAGTACATCGTTGCATTTAATGGATACTTCACAGCTAAAGCACGCAGTGATTTCATCAGCAGCGCCCTGCGGGATGTAGATGCGGTGAAATGGCGCATCGTACGGCGGGACAATCCTGCCAGCGATTACCCCAGTGATTTTGAGGTGGTGGAGATCAAGCAGGACACCCGCAACAGCCTGCTCACCCTCCAGGACCACCCCTATATCAAACGTGTGACGCCCCAGCGCATGGTCCTCCGCAGTCTCAAATTCACAGACTGTAAGTAGCAGTGTTGTCTAAATAATCCATACATATACAATCTCAGTTTTCTGCAGTATGGATATTGCCACGCTCTCTCTCTCTGACAGTAAGTTCACATGCACCGCAGTACATGTACACACGACTCTCCTGCCGGTCACTCAATAAGCCACGCTTTCAGTCAGACCACTTGAAGCATATTGTTATGGTGTTAAGACCCCACTAAAGTCTAGTCTATTCCACCACAGTTTCACTTTGTCCACTTCTGCAGAGTTTACAGCAGCTCATTTCACAGTTGATGGTGCGAACACGTTTCAGTTTCTTTCTTCTTTCTGTCCCAGTTTGCAAGTGCTGAGTTCTCTTTAACATGTTCTTGCTCATCAATACATGGACTAAATATGTTAAATAACTTCAAAATACCCATCTTTAAATCACAATATCTGACTTTAAAACTCAATCGGTTACGTTTAAAGTGATCAGAACAGTAGATGAAGTAATTTCTGAAAGCTTAGATGGTCTTTAACAATAATAAATAATAAAGGACACTATCACTGTTGAACTTGTGTAACGAATGTTAAGCATTGTATTTGCATTACATTTGCATTTGTAAGCAACTTTATATAAGTTAGACTAGTAGTTTAATAATGACATTGGAATTAAGAATTGTGAAATTTTCCCAAACGCACAGCCATAGTCACAAGCCTTAAAAACACATGCAAATAATAAACTCTTTCTCTTTACTAAACTTTACTCTTAAGGCCCGTGCACACCTAGACGTTTTTTTGCTTGTGTTTTCCATCGACGTTTAACGCCTCGTGACTAAATAAAGGGCGCCAATGTGATCGTGCACACCAACGTGCAAAATGGCAGGCGCAAAAGCATCATTTAAAAAAAACGCCTCATGCTCGTTTTTTTGTTTTGACGCACTGCGTCAAAGCCTTCTCCGCCAATAAGATTAAAACCTTTGTTCACGTGCACGGAGCTGCTGAAGTAACAGTAAACAGCACTTGGAGGTGCTCAAGCGCAAAACTGTCAATGGCAATGCGAGCGCACATTGAAGAAGATGCCCAGAGGCGATATGAACGTGGAGCTGCTTATTGCACTGTGAACAATAATCATTTCTTCATCGCTAGAGCTGGAGCTGCTACTTGAACCATCCATGCTTGTTCAAGTCACCAGTAACTTTAACAACAAGCGTGTGAACATCCTCTCTTCCGCTTCTTCTGTGTTATACAATAATACCCAGCTGCAGGCCCGCAGAACCACACACGTTTTAGGCACACACAATCTAGGCATACCATATATGGTTACGGCGGATGTTAATGTTATTAACGTCTTCTTGGACATCGTCATCGATATATTTTGATATATATGGTTAATAAATATTGTACACAATAAACAATAGTGTTTACTTTATTTCACAAATATTAAGATCGAGACGGGCGAATGGGGGGGAACGTTGTTTCCAATAGCCATTCAATTATAATAGACTTAACAGTTTTCTATCAGTCACCATAGATGATCAGTCATTATTGTCTGACAGAGTCAATATCTCAGATACTCGTTTGCTGGCCTTGCTGAAAGATCTAAATTGGACAGGTTTAATTTTTATAATGGATTCATTTATAATGAAGGAAATAATAGCAAGTTAATATAGGCAATAATACATATTATATGTAATAAAAATCTTTTTACATGTAATAAATGTATAACATTATATTAATATTTTACTCAAGCGATGTAATAGTGTGTATTTGCTTAATTTTCTAATAACTATTTAATTAATGATTTCCCACAATAAATACTGTAGTAATTTATAGTAAGCAAAATATAGTTTTTAAACCAAAATTTAGCAATAGAAACAAATTAACTATTAATAATTAATAAAAAAAAAATAATAATAATAATAAGTAAATGTGTATGTGTATATAAATATATATATATATATATATATATATATATATATATATATATATATATATATAACAGCTGTGACAGTTTAGTAAAAGATAGTAGTTTATAATCAGATAATCAGTTAAGATAATCAGTTTATAGCTATATTATATATTGTTTACTTTAAATGATTAACTATAGTAATTCATTATAATGTGACGCATTATTGTTTGCTTTTTGTATTTTACAACAAACTTATTTTAACCAAGTATGATAATATTAAAATACACTTAATCCTACAATTAGACCGTCTATTATGTTTTCTTTGTGTATGTGGACACGTGAATAAAGTCATACGTGTCTTTAACCAATTATTTTTATTTACATAATTTGAGTTCAGAAACTGCAGAGATGTTAAAATGATCGTTACGATATAATAATAATGACTGAAATGGAAAACCATATTTGTGAAATTCAATAGGTGGCGATAATGGTAAGGAGTTAGTTAGTTAGTTGCCATATATGGTTTGCCTAAATCGTGTGTGCTAGATTGTGTGTGCCTGAAACGTGTGTGGTTTTGCGGTTCTGCAGCTGGATATATCTCGTGTTGTAAGCGGGGTGTCAGAAGCTTAAAGTTGTGTTGCGCCATCTAACGTAAAGAAGTGATTTTGCCTACTCTTCTGCTTGACGCCAGTGAAAATCACTTTAGTTTGAATGCGGAAAAACGTCTCGTAAAACGCTGACGGTGTGTACGAGCCTTTAGGTTAAAATTTGAAATGACTCCACTATGTTGTTAACTGTAATGTTTAGTCCACTATAATCCCAACTACATTGCAGATCGCTGTGATGTGACTGTTGCGATATCGATGCTAAACGATATATTGTGCAGCCCTACCGTGTGTCCATAAAACTTCTATAGAGATGTACTTTACTAAACTGCAAAAATGTTGTACTGTGTTGTATTTATAAATCATGTCTGAACCACACACCGCTCTCTTTGGGCTAACTGCAGGGAGGAAGTCATCAGCAGGGGATGAGCTGAATAGGAAGTGTTTATTTACTGCATGGGGTGGAGGAAATGGATTTCAGAAGTGTTTGAGGTGAAAGAATGTCTTGTCTTTGCACATCAATTTCCCCACCACTTGAATAAAAAAAGAAATCACACCTTCATGCAAATCTGCTTGTGGTGTTGAGGGACTCCAGGAGAGTGATTGCTGTTTGCCAGCATCACTTCTGTATAATAACAGACTTCCTCTTTATTCACATCTTCCATTGCAAGCTTTCTAAACAAGCTGCATCTGTATGATCATGTTCATCCAATTATGTCAACCTCTCAAAAATTATTTATTTTTTTTAATTATACTGTTTAAATGTTTGTCATCAGTATGATTTTATTTGGAAAGAAACCAACACTTTTGTTCAGCAGAGATGCGTTAAATTGATAATGATAGTCTTTTACATTGTTTAAAGTAAAAAACTTTTTTCTTTTTAACTTTTTACTAATAATAGATTTTTTAAGGACTGCAGCCTTTTTTTGGCCATAACCTAAAATGCAATGTTTTCTAACCAGATAAATGCTTGTCTTTTGAAAAAGTGGTGAAGCGATTGGTGGTGGTGTATCGTAGATTGTTGGGCGACCATCAACCGTTTTCTCAGATGACAAGCTGACAAAACACTGCTGTCACTCTGATGCAAGTTTTATTTATGGAAAAAAATTTCAGCTCTGCAGTGTTTAGGTGTTCTCTGTTTGTCTAAGATAATTAGTCTTACCGAAATGCGTATATTTCATACAAGCTGCAGCTGATCGGTCAAATCTTGTCACGTGACTCACGGAATTCATTTAACAGGGTGCGTACGTATGGAAGGCGCGAGCACATCACATCGCTTGTATGCGCAAGCTGCACACCTCCATTGGAAACAACGAACTTGCGCGAACTCTAGAAAAAACGCGATATGCAAACAGTCCCTCAAAAGGCCATCGTCATGTGCGATCTCAATCAATCAATCTTTCGCCTGAAGATTTCAGTGGCTAAACAACAATTCTGTGCATATAACCCATTCGTAAAACAACACAATCTACATCAGCTTTACGCATTTTTAATAGTTTTTAGACATAACATTACCTGTCTAAAAGAAATACTTTAGCCATGGTGTGATCCTTTCTCCAGTGTGCAAAAGTAATCCAATATTGATTTAGGATTTCAAAATGTTTTGATTCGGCATTTGTTTTTACCGCTGTCACTCTCATGTGCACGTGAATGAGGCGCACGTGCAAACGGCAGATCTGCTTAAACGGTTTGGGCTACTTATCAGAATTATGGAAATTGTTGGCCTGACAAATTCTAATTGGATGAATTTTTTTTTTCTTCTTCTTATGCCTTACCCAGAATATAAAAATACATATAAATACATTTAGATCATTTACTTTAATCATTACTATTGGAATGTGAAGAGAATTTCAACCAGCACAACTAAAAAAGGTTTATGAAGACAATCACCTACTGCACCTTTAACAGGAAAAAGGTAATCTTATAGAGTGTTTGCATCTGTTTAGCAAAATAATGTTCTCCTGAGTTTTTTGTCTTCTAACTAATGTTTTTTCCGGAGGTAATTGTAACAGTATATGTAGCATCATTTAATTTCAGAACTGGATATTTTTGGGTTTGTTCTTTGAGGACAATGCAATAAATGTTATTTTATTTTTCACCACTGTGGAGTAATGGTCCAGGAACTGCAGTCTATACCAGCACACACTGGCTTATCTCACTCCTCAAGCTCAGTTTATATATAGCTCTGCTAAAAGAATGAGACCCAACTAATAGCAGCTAATGATGTATTTTTGTTCTTATCACTGAAACCAAAGTGCCTCTAAGAATAACCCCTGGTCACAGTTTGAGAGCATATGTGAAAGTAATTATCATTTAAATTATATCAGGGTCAATGCCACAAGAGCATGTGTGGGGAATTGAAATGTAATATAATTACAGTATATGCTGTAGTCTCATCTGTATAGCTCAAGGGTATCTAATGAGCAGCAATCAGCCAAAGAGGAAGACTGACATGTCAGAGCTGGTCCAAGTGGTTGATCTGCAGCTCTGCTATGCTTTGAACACCTACGAATCCTTTTAAAGTGCTGCATCTCCACTTTATGAAAGGTTTTTTTTTTATTCCTCACCTACTGTTCTATGTAAAAGTGTCCTCAAAGGTTTGATAACAGTTATTATCTCTCTTCTGTGTTTGATAAATCATGTTGGTGTTCTTGAAAGCACAGGCTGTTATGATTTAGATGGCAATTAAAATGCTAATCAAGGTGTGGATGTTGTTCAGTTAGCTCTGTTTTGTTTTTTGACAGATGGACAGAATCTGATACTGTAAGCCTTGTTTTCATTTATTTTTGTATTGAAGTTAAAGTTATGTAGCTAGACTTGAAATTATAAACAAGTTATTTTGTCTTTTTTTTTTTTTTTTTTTTAGATAATTTTAGAAATGTATAATTTCAATTAGGGATTTCAATGAAGAAAGTTATTTATATTGAGAAACAACATAACATAATGTGTAAAATTATACTACAAAGGCAGCACAAGGCTAATTTACTCAATTCCTTTGTGTTCCGCTGGATTTATTTTGAGATTTGAAGTATTCTTAATAATAGGGGCATTTTTTCCTATTTTCTTTCAATGATGTTTACACAGGGATGGCCTGAAAGTGTTTTTGAGGTAGGATTAAATAGGGAACATGGCCTGAAAATTTTAATTATGTAATTAATCATGAGCTATAGAAAGGAGTGGACATTGAACATTTTTAGCAATCCTCTTATTCAACTCTGGTTGGCAATATAGCATATCCTATTGGATTGCAGACATAAAGGTATCACTATATTTGTGGCACAAATACAATTATCAGCTGGGATGAAGTAGGGTTGGGTGATCTCATCACAATCTAAGTGATCTCATATCCTGAAAACAGTGTAAGTTGCTATGTAGTACCATTTATGTAAACTCAATTAATAGTTTATATACTGTATGTATTAACCACATGGATGGGAATTATTATTATTATTATTAGTAGTAGTAGTAGTAGTAGTAGTAGTAGTAGTAGTTGTAGTAGTAGTTATAGTTTTAGTATTATTGTTTTTTTACATTTTTGAAGTATATACTCAGAAATCTACTCATTTACATGTGATCATATTTTTCACTTATTTAGAACTTCAGGGGCAAATGTTTGGTTAATTTTTAAAATATGATCATCAATAGAATATAAATTTTCAAAAATTAATAATTATATGTAAAACATAAAAATAAAAATATCACTGAATAAAATGCAAAATATAAACATTAAACTTTCAAGATTGCAATTTTCTCATGATACCATAATTCCTCTTTCTGTCTACATTCCTGTAATGGTGTGTAATATTGCACTCGTATAAATTATGAAAAGGTTTCACCCCAAACATCTATTTTGTGACGTCACGAAATAAACGAATGAGCATTATATGAAATGTTAGACTTTTATTTTATTCATACAATATATTTTGTCATATACACAGCCCTAGACAGGGTGTCTGTGTGGTTTAAAATAAGTCTTAAAATGTCTTGAAATATTTTATTGTAGGTCTTAAATAATTTAAAATGGGTCATAATTTTCCTTTGTTTATGTAAAGTTACCAATGTTACCATGCTTCCTAAATGTTCTGAGTAGATTTAATTTATAATTTTTTTTCTTTTTATACTTTATTTATAGGATTTCAAGAAAATTTAATTTGCACAAAACAGAGACAAATAGTCAAAAAAACAAAATAAAATATACAAACAAACACTAATTTACCTTTTGTGACTTTAAACAGAAGAGACGCATAGCTAACAGTCTGCAAACATTAAAAAAAGTAAAAAAAAATCCTTAGCTTTTAGCCCTGTAAACGTCTGAAAATTCATTGTTGATGGTCTTAAATTTTACTTGGTGAAACCTGCAGAAGCCCTGGGTAGGATGAGGTAAAATTAATTGCTAATAATTTCCCATTGCCTTGCTCTTTCAGCTGGCACTGATGGGGCATCCCCATGCAATGACACACGCTGGGTGCAGAAGTGGCAGTCGTGGCAGTCATCAAGGCCACTCAGGAGGACTAGTCTGTCTCTGAGCTCTGGTTTCTGGCACGCCACAGGAAGACACTCCAGTCGGCGTCTCCTGCGGGCCATCCCTAGACATGTCGCCCAGATACTGCAAGCAGATGTGCTCTGGCAGATGGGACACACTGGTATGTATGCAGACTGCCTAGTATACATGGTGTTCTATCTCTCTGGAAGATCAGGGTTTGCTATTATGTTTGTACTTCTGGTTATATGTGCTTATGGTTATACAGGCTCCGGAGTGAAGGTAGCAGTATTTGACACTGGTCTGAGTGAGAGGCATCCTCACTTTAAAAATGTTAAAGAAAGAACCAACTGGACCAACGAGAAAACGCTGGATGATGGTAAGACTTCTTGTAATGGTGTATGTCATTACACATATTTAATCAGTCATAGTTTTATTATTGAGTTCTGAGTGAAAGATTCAGCCCAGATGAATTGGTAGGATGAAATGTAGTACATATTTGTCTCACATTCTGTTCTCAGGGTTGGGTCATGGCACATTTGTTGCTGGAGTGATTGCCAGTATGAGAGAGTGTCAGGGCTTCGCTCCTGATTCTGAGCTACATATCTTCAGAGTTTTCACTAATAATCAGGTAGCACACAACATTCAAATCTACGCTCTTATGCAACCACCAATTAAAAGTGATATAATAATCAAAGAAAATAATGAAATAATTATCCAATGAAAGAAATAATAAACATATTGAATTGATCACCCAAAAATTATAATTAGCCCATAATTTACACACCCTCAAGCCATCTATCATGTATATGACTTTCTTTTGTCAGACAAGTGTAGTCAGAGTAATTTTACATTTTATCAGGACTCTTCCATGCTGTATAATGATATTAATGGTGGTGATAATTTTTTTAAGCTTCCACAAGCACATAATCTGTTACAAAAATAATCCATATGCTGGTTGGTGCTTAACACATGTTATAAATGGGATTGATATGTTTTTGTTTCAAAAATATTAAAAAAAGTAAAATATTTTTGAATTCACTGACCTGCCGAACGTGCATTTTAGATAACTGCTTGTCTTCTGTCAGTGATTTGACACATAATCTAAAACTAACTTGTAGTAGATGTTCCAGGAATACACGTGGGAATCACTTACCACACAGTTTGTTTGCCACAAAATATGTTTACAAAAAAAGAGAACTAGTTGGCCTATTGTTACTGGCAAAAGTTATACATTAAATACTCTTACAGTGCCTCTAAAAATGCATCAAATATTTAGTCTGATCAGCCTAGAAGTCAGTGATTTGCATTTATAATAAAAAAGTTATATTTTTGTTACAAAACCAAACTGATCTGCTTCGTAAGAAATGCTCCGTTTTTTTTTTTTTTTTGGTTGCGTAAAAAATGGCCACTACCTAACACCATTTTACAGCATAGTAAAGCCAGTATAAAATTATTTATATATAATATAATATATATTACTCCAACTGTCTTCATCTGACAGAAAAAAAAAAATCATTTACACTGATGTCTTGAGGTTGAGTAAATGATGGGCAATAATTTCTTCAAGAAAATAATAGCTGTATAAGTTCAGAAAGATTTAAGTTTCGGTATATGAATGTTTTGGGGTGTAATGCAGTTGTAAATTAGCTATGATTGGTGACTTGTATCATCATACTAACCAATTTGGTAGCTTGTGATTCAGAAATTAAGCTTTTTCACTGTAATACTACCATAGTACCTGTAAATCATGTAAGCCTACTATTAATTACCAAATCCTACTGTTGTTTATTAGCTACTAAGTGGAAAAGGTTGATTTCAAGATCATTTAAGATTTTTTTATGCCTTCACATTCATATTTTTTGTCTTTTAGGTTTCATACACCTCCTGGTTCTTGGATGCCTTTAACTATGCTATCCTGAAGAAGATAGACGTTTTAAATCTCAGCATAGGGGGACCAGATTTTATGGACCATCCTTTCGTTGATAAGGTATGGATAGATTGCATTAAATAACCATTTATTTATTAAGCATTCACTTTTTTCCAGTGTGATTTTTGGAAATGAGAAACATCAAGCAGTTTGTCATTAGAAACAAAAGGCTGTTTTTTAGTAAAGGTGGAGTGTGTTTGGGTCGGTACATTAAATTGTTTATGCTCTCTGCAGTGTAGTGCTCTAATAAAAGCTCCACTCCTCTGTATTTAACAAGGTTTGGGAGCTCACAGCCAACAAGGTGATTATGGTGTCTGCTATTGGCAATGATGGCCCACTTTATGGGTAAGTGTAGCTTCACAACAACAAATATTAGATTTGGCCTATAGCTCCAACATATACATTTATATTTTTGTGTGTGTGTGTATCTGTTGGTGTTTTTTAGAACTCTAAACAATCCAGCTGATCAGATGGATGTTATAGGTGTTGGAGGGATTGATTTTGAGGACAACATTGCCAGGTTTTCATCCAGGGGCATGACAACATGGGTACGTTCTGTTTTGGGTACACATCGCAGTACTGCATTTTTCCTGTGCAGCTGCATGAAGAGGCTTGTGAGGACATGTCTGTGTGTTTTGATCTGACCTAAAAAGGGCAGACAGACGCCTCCTGCTACACAAAGCTGGAGATTCCTCAACTCCTCATCTTTAGGAAGGAGAATAAATTGAAGTGAATTAGACTTCAAAGGACAGTAAAAAAAATCTAAGAAGGATTTACTTTTAAAAATGCATAGAAAGGAATGGTGGCGTAAAAATATTTAAATTGACTAACCTGTCCAATGTCGCAGGACTGTATTTAAAGTATATGTCAAATAATTAGCTAAAATATATGTAAAACAATGCTAAGATTAATACAATTTTTTATATTGATTTGGATTTTTATCTGATAAACACACAGCTGAATGACTGAATCTTATTTTTTGTATTTATTTATTTATTTATTTATTTATTTTAGACAACAAAACATTATAAACATTTTGGGTAATGATTATAGGAAATGAAACAATTCATTGTCTAAGTAAAGTTTAAATACTTTTTATACTACTTAAATTAAGTCATGAAACAAGAAAAGGCTAACAGTAAAGATTATTGGACACTTTTTTTGTCCATAATTTTCTTACGTTAAAAAATAAATTCGACCTCACATTGTCAATTGTATTTTTTTTATTAAAAATTTTTTTTTCTCCTTCCTCGCTTTTCACATCCGAAGAAATGATTTGTGCGTGCATGCTCAAACATTTCACAAAACTGCCCATAGACATTGTAATAGAAAGCATGGTCCGCTTTTTGGACACGTCAATGCAGCCGCCATCTATTATAATGTCTATAGGTGCTGCCAGTCTCTGTTCAAGATTTGTTTACATACGTAAATGTGTGAAGTGTCACAATTAATGTATCAAAATTCCACTGATTTCTTGAAATAAACTTTGCATTTCGGGATAATTCAGCGCAGCTCTTTGATAATGAGCTGAACTCTCCTTCCTCTATGCAGTATTGGATGAATACAACATACAGTCTATTCCTCTACTTTGGAGAGGAGAGGAGAAGAAAGTAGCACTGCTTGAACTGACTCCGAAATGTTTAGCTTTTTTCATAATGAATTATGCATCTGACTTGGTGTCCAAAGTTTGTGTACGTGATTCATTTTTAAATATGAATAAGAAAAAAACGCATGCAAAAATTTTGGACTTCAGTGTGCAAAGACCTTAAGTGAAAGTCTTATGACGTTTTTAGAAAAGAAAACTGACTTAAAAAACGGAAAAGTTGCCTATTTGACATTTTTGTAACGTATTTTATTTCTAAAATACGTTTCCAAAAGTGTCAAATAAGCTACCTGTAGCTCTACATTAAACACAAATTCTACGAACATTATAAATATGTATTTTACTTGCTATAAATCCACATCTAATCGATTAAATTTATCTTTTAAATAGTAAACAGAATGAAAAATATATATTTTTTAAATTACAGTGCAGTACCACACCAAGCTCAAACAAATTTATTTAAAGTGAAACTTAAACTAGCAACGTGTGCTAAATGTGCTGTACAAATACTTTTATACATTTGCACAAAATCAAATGTGTGCACACCTGATGCATGCTTCACTTTCTTGATGTTACCTGCATTTGGAAATGTTGCCGAACTTTTCAGATTAAGAAAAAGGGACTTCCAGAAGACATGGTAGATCGATATATCATTGTGCATCATATAACATCCCAAGTTCAACTCAGGACCTGAATGTAGCATGCGATACTCTCTTTCCCATTCATCATAACACCTGTCGGTGTGTGTTGTCAGCTCAGTTTAATCACTGCTGTTTTCCCTGTGCTCTGCTGATCAGGAGCTGCCGGGGGGCTATGGCAGGGTGAAGCCTGACATTGTGACGTACGGCTCTGGTGTGCGCGGTTCGGGATTGAAAGAGGGCTGTCGATCTCTCTCTGGCACTAGTGTTGCATCACCTGTAGTAGCAGGAGCTGTCACACTGCTGGCCAGGTAAGAGATGGATCTACAAAAACAGCATCACAATCTTATTTTCTTACTGTCGTTTAATTGTACTTGCTTTCTTGGAATATAAAAAAGCGAAAAGAGAAATTAAATGAAAAAGGTACTACCATTTACAGTCCATTTTCAAAGGTTCATGTCTTCCTTAAAAAGTAATATTTGACCAAATATGAACTCAAACAGTAGGGATCAACAAAATAACCCATCTCGCTTGGGTATGATTAATGCCCCGATCAGATCACACAATGTGTATTGTTGGTTACAAAAGTCACAGAAAAGTGATTCTGTCTTGATGAAATCTTGACTTGTCATGTGTAACAAATGTGCCAGACTGCATGTTCCTTCACGATCAGTCATCTGTGACGTCTACGATGAGCATTATTTCCCAAAGCAGTCACAAGTGTTGCTAAAACAATATTTCTTATTAATTTCAGTGTTTTTTTTTTGATCTAACACCTGTGCTTGCTGACAACTAGGCTACATTTATTTAAGGGCATTCGTTATGACATTGATACAGTAGGATCAAACATATTTCCTTTTTAGTATTGAGATATTTTCTTTTAAATCTAAAAGTATATTTTCCAGCCATGGGTTGCTTATTAAACACTCCCTCACCTGAACTTGCCACGAGTGAGATGAAGAAAATAAAAAGCTCATCAGCACAAAAGAAAAATCAGATGCTCAAGACAAAATAATATAGAGGTTTGTGATACAACAATTACAGTGAAGCATTCATTTAAATACTCATTTTCCACAGAGCGAAACAAATTATCCACCCGCAAAGTTGAGTAGCCTAGTGGACTGGCACTAACAAAAAAAAAATATATATATATTGTTCTTGGAAAAAATATCTTTTTTGAAACAAAATTCATTTGGTATAATTTGTATCTTAATTTTAATGTGTTTTTTGTTGGTCAGTTATCTACTAGATAAACAAAAATAACGAATAACATCTGAGGTGAAGTGCTCCAAAACCAGTCTGCTGTATGCTTCAGTGCAGAAGCACAAACTGGTTTGTTAAATAAAATCAAATCTAGCCTAAATAAAATTAAAGTGAAATATTAACAGTTTCAGAGAAGCCTATATTAAACAGTTTTAATTTTTAATGACAAAATCATTTATTGCCTGTGAGTTTAATCAAGTAATTTGAATAAGCAAGAAAGGCTTTTACTATGTATTAGCAGCACTGAATGTGTTTCCAGATTACCTCGAACGAATAAACTCTGTTTGAAGGCTGAGAAAACTCAGAAACTCGTTATGAGAATGGAGAAGTCAAATGAAATTGCTTAAAACACTTTAATATTTTAGAAAAAATAGTTTGCATAACCAATGATTGATCTTATCCACCCGAGACTGACCCATAAGTAAATATGCAGCCTATTTTGTTGATTACCTGACCCACAGATTAACGGCAGCACCCATGGATATAACTGAGAAATGATGTGCTCCTATAGTCCAGTGTCCGCCACATGCAGGAACTCGTTGTGAAGATCGGGGGAGAAATTAAACATGCTAGACTTTCTGCGACAGTGTCATGAGGCATTGCAGACATTGTATCAGTTGTCGTGAACTATGCCACATTACACGAGAAGAAATGATTCTTGTGTCACGACACTCTCGACAACTCCCCATGATACCCTACGTGAAGGAAATCATGACAAAATCATGACAATCGTTTGATCTGAAAGGGGCTTAATTCTTTCCCAAATTTGCAGAACAAAAACCTATTGCATGTGATATTTTCCCCAGTATAATGCATGCCTAATTTATATTGTGTATTTAGCAGATACTTTTAATCCAAAGTGATTTGCATAGTCAAATTATCTTTGTCTAGCATTCCTTTTTACATCACAATATCTTAGTTATGTATTCTAAACCGGTCCATTTTAAATTGTAGTCGGCATCTTTGATGCACCCTTACTTGAATTTAATTGCATTACAGTCTGATTATAGAGAATTGGCTCTGTTTATTATCATATTGTAAAATATATATAAAAGGGAATGATCTGGAAAAGGAAAGCCCTGCCCCCTACTCATTATTTTTCTCAATTGGAAGTAAACTAACATACTGAAAGAAGTCTCAGCAAGGTTCATTTGGACTTTAATGTATAAATTGTATAAAGTTGACATTTTTAGCTATGTATTTGCCATTTTAAATATAATTTTAATGAATCCTTGTTAAATAATTCATTTCTTCAAAAAAATAAATCCGACCCAAAATGTTTGAATAGTAGTGTTTTACATTGAACACCAAAACTAGGTGTTTCCAATTTTAGCCCGTGACACAAATTCAGTGAGTTCGAATGTTGTTTTAGGTGTGGACTACTTTTATATCCATATAATCAGTGCTGCTTTATCAGGGACTGATAGTGATTGATATTGGGCTCACCTGTACTTTGCACATATATTATTATTAACACACTGCTCTTTGAAATGGTTGATATGAAGTAGAGCACAAAAAATGGTGTTCTAAAACTGTAGTTTTCTGCAGAAGAGTTTTGTTTCTGTCATCGTATGGAAAGAAAAATAAATAAAACTTCATTCTGCAAGAAAAGAAAAAGAAGTCTCAAATTAACGAACAGAATCAATCTTATTTTCCATTTGGAACTGAATGACATCCTCTTGTATACATGCTTTTGCTGTATATTTGATGAAGTACATCCTCTCTGATTGTGATAGACTAATCTAATTTGTTAGTGCTTCTACTTTACATTGTTTTCATCCCACCTTCTTTAGTTCCCTTCCTTTCTTTATCTTTTATATATATTACTCTCATTTTGTTTTGGTACTTTGGCTCATCCGCCTCTTTGGTTTCTAGCATCTGAGTCACCAGTGTTTCTTTTAAGTTTGTTTTCTGGTCCTCAGCCTGAAATGCTATTCCATCAAGCCACATCAATTCAAAGTAATCATGTTTTTATTTTCTCTTGTCTTTCCAGCACTGTGTTGAACAGAGAGTTGGTGAATCCGGCCAGTATGAAGCAGGCCCTGATCGCCTCGGCTCGCAGGCTCCCTGGCGTCAACATGTTTGAGCAGGGCCATGGCAAACTCGATTTACTCAGAGCCTATCAGATCCTTAACAGCTACAAGCCGCAAGCCAGGCACGTGCCTGATACACGCATACACAAATATAGTGTTTCTGCCTTTGCATTTACATTTTTAGGAAATCAACATGGCTTACTGTGGTTGTCAAATCATTGAGACTGCAATTTAATAAAAAAATTATACGCTGTAAATGGTATATGACTATATGACACCATTTTATCTGGATCATGAGCTCACTGCTTGTAAAGTGCCAAATTTTTTCTCATGTCATTATGTTCATTTACCAGTAATCTATCAGAAAATTTAGTTTGGGGATAACAAAATTAACATGTAAATATTTATATTGTCATTTAATAGTACTGCATGTTTATTTTACAGAATAGAATGTAATGTATTTTTACTATATTATTTAATAACTATAATAGATTTTTTTATATTAAATATATTTAAATAAATTAATTTATATAAAATGTAAATAAATTATCTTATTTTACAGAACAACATTTAATGTATTACAGTATGTATTTTTACTATTTTATTTAATAACTATAATATATATAATTTTATATTTATATATGAAATTATTAAAATAAAAAAATTAAGCTCTAAAAGGATGGTCTGTATTTAAAGCAACTGTCGTCAGGAGCATTATTTCTTTCCAAATATAGCTATTCTAGTCATCTGGAGAACCTTCCTGTATTTCCCCATATTGCAACATTCATTGCAGAAGTAAATATTGCATGTGATATTATTATCCCCCAATATAGTGCATTCCTAAAGGATATTTATGCATTTAGCAGACAATTTTATCCGAAGAGACTTCTAAATGAGGAAATGATCTTTGTCTAGCATTCTGCTCACATCACATGCTCCCATTTTCTTATTCATATATGCTAAACTGGTCCATTTTAAATGCAGCCAACGTCTATAATGCGCCCTTATTTGAATTTAATTACATTTCTGGCTGATTTTGGAGTAGATTTGACCTGGTTCATTATCTTCCACTGGTACTGAGTTCATCTTAATGAATTTCTGATGGTGTTTTTAACTCTTTAGCCTGAGTCCAAGCTACATCGATCTGACCGAATGCCCGTACATGTGGCCCTACTGCTCTCAGCCCATTTACTACGGAGGCATGCCAACAATTGTCAACGTGACCATTCTTAATGGTATGGGCGTGACAGGACGGATTGTAGAGAAGGTAGGTATTAATAAAGAGACTGACTGCTATTCATTGTAAACTGATACGTTGTTTTTGACTTTAAATTGTAATTTTAAATATTCATGGTTCATGAATTTATGTTCAAAGCCCATCTGGCAGCCCTATCTCCCTCAGAATGGAGATTATGTGGACGTGGCGGTGTCTTACTCGCCTGTGCTCTGGCCCTGGGCCGGATACCTGGCAGTTTCTATATCTGTGGCCAAAAAAGCAGCATCTTGGGAAGGCATCGCTCAGGGTCATGTCATGGTTACAGTGGCCTCCCCTGCAGAAAATGACGTGAGTAAAATTTCTGTGCTCATTAAGGCTACATGATATTTTGGAGTAAAATCATAATATGGCTTAAGCTCAGTTTTTACATGTTCTGTGCACGTGATGCTAATTTTATAATCAGAAAAGTATGCATGCAAATCTGTGTTTGACATGTAGAGAACAAGTGTAACAAGTATTAAACATCATTTATTGGACAAGTATGGATTATTTACACCTGGTGTGTCCTTCTGCTCCTGTAGCCCATCTGCCTCAAGGTTGGATGTGTTGTGCGTTCAGAAGCTCGTCTGCATACCTCGGTTGTAACGAATGGATATTTGAGTTACTGTCACCTTTCTATCAGCTTGAACCAGTCTGGCCATTGTCCTCTGACCTCTGGCATCAACAAGGCATTTGTGCCCACAGAACTGCCACTCACTGGATATTTGCTTTTTTTGCACCATTCTCTGTAAAACCCAGAGATGGTTGTGCATTAAAATCCCAGTAGATTAGCAGTTTCTGAAATACTCAGACCAACCCGTCTGGCACCAACAACCATGCCACATTCTAAGTCACTTAAATCACCTTTCTTCCGCATTCTGATGCTCTGTTTGAACGGCAGCACATCGTCTTAACCATGTCTACATGCCTAAATGCATTGAGTTACTGCCATGTTATTGGCTGATTTGGAAATTTACGTTAACGAGCAGTTGGACGTGTATCTAATAAAGTGGCCGTTGAGTGTAGATAGATATATTTAAAAAACAATTCAATTTATTTAAAGTTAATAAATTTTTTAATGATAAATTTATATTTTTATTTATATATATAGATATCTATCTATCTATCTGTCTGTCTGTCTGTCTGTCTGTCTGTCTGTCTGTCTGTCTGTCTGTCTGTCTGTATGTCTATTTTTTTTATAGGTAGCATCAAATAAAACTGAAAACTAGTAACTAGTCTAGTAACTTGTGTTAAATGTCCCATTTCCAATAGTGAGAGAATCATGAAAACACCAAAATATAAATATAATTCTCTAGAATCTTGCAGTTCCCCTATAATACTTTAAGGGTCCTTAGATGGTTTCTGAATGTCTTTCATTTGGCTCCAGATCATGATCTGCTGTGCTCTGCTTTCCATGTGTTTGTTTCCAGTCTGCAATAGGTGGTGAAATGACCTCCACGGTGAAGCTGCCAGTGAAAGTGAAGATAGTCCCCACTCCTCCACGCAGTAAGAGGATTCTGTGGGACCAATACCACAACCTGCGCTACCCGCCTGGATACTTCCCCCGAGATAACCTGCGCATGAAGAATGATCCGCTTGACTGGTGAGCCACAAACACCAAAAATAACCCACATTCAGTTAGTGAAAAATTATTTACATTGTGGGACAGAATTTATAGCAGACACCATTTCATTGCTTGTCTCTTGTATCATTTTTGTTCCCCATTTTCCCTTAAATGCTGTAGATGATTTTATTTTTCTTTTGTTTTTCAGGAATGGTGACCATATTCATACTAACTTCAGAGACATGTATCAGCACCTTCGCAGCATGGGCTACTTTGTTGAGGTCTTGGGTGCACCAATCACATGCTTTGATGCCAGTCAATATGGTAAGTGTTCATACAGTATGATGGATTCTGATGTGATGATGAATGTGCTTAAATCAACCGTCACTTCTGTTTCGTCTTATAGGAACCTTGCTGATGGTGGACAGCGAAGAGGAGTATTTCCCAGAAGAGATCACCAAGTTGAGGAGAGACATTGATAATGGCCTGTCTCTCATCATCTTCAGTGACTGGTACAACACATCAGTCATGAGAAAAGTCAAGTTCTATGATGAAAACACCAGGTACTGAGTGTGTTATTGTGCCTTCTCTAAAAATGTATTCTGTAGTTTGTCCTGCCACATGTATCTCTTGTGGGAAAAAAGTGCATTGAGGCTAAGCTGAGGCAATATTATGAGACAACTCTGCATGTATTGGAAAATGTATATATGTATATTATATTTATTGTCATTTTGTCATTGAGCTAAATAGGTAGGTCTCATCGGTTCGCAAAGATTTTACATATATATACATATATATACATATATAAAACTGCATTTATTGCTGCCAAACTAAAAGAGAGAGACTTTCTTCAGAAGAAAGACATTATGGCAAATACTGTAAAATAGTAACTCTGTTAAATATCACTTGGGAAATATTTAGAATACAAATTTCTGATAATTTTGCCTTCAGCTAAATTAAAATCAACATAGGCAACATCTGCTAAAACAATATCTATTTCATTGTATCAGGAATTGAGAATCAAATCTGTTATTGAATCAAAAGATACATTCAAACCCAGCCCTATTTTACGACTTGAATTTAGGCCATTTTTGTATTTGACCCATTTATATGTCTTAGATTCCACTGTAAATGGCAAAAAACACTAGACAATAATTAGTGTCAAGCTTGCTTTGCTAATTACATGATTAATTGTGATTTCACTTGACATCTTTATTTCAGCAGGCTGTTTATCTAATTTTCCAATAACCATCTGTTTTTTCCTGTCCTAATTCATTGAGTGCTTCCCATTAGGGTGTTTAAGTGCTCCAATTCATAACTATTGTCATTTTGGTGTGGTTTCTATTGTGGAATCTGACAAATGATGGGCTCTTAATAAAGTGTCCGATTCAGGACAAACATGTTTTGACTCCCAAATTAAGGCAAATTTCTTGCACTTTACAGACAGTGGTGGATGCCGGACACAGGGGGCGCTAATGTGCCAGCTTTGAATGACCTGATCTCAGTGTGGGGAATGGCCTTCAGTGATGGCCTGTATGAGGGAGACTTCACCTTAGCAGATCATGACAGTAAGATACCGCCTTACAACATCACTCAGAGATAGGAATGCTACGATTATAAGTTTTGGTTGTACAATTATAGTCTGAGGAATAATCTCGGTTTCATGGTTATCACCATTAATTATTATGCATTCATTAATTTCAAAACGCTACTAGTTAGAAAATCAGTTGAAAACTCCTTATATTTTAAAATGTTATTTATTGTTGCTCAGTAACCAAACAATACAGCACAAAAAAACTAAAAACAAACAAAAGTTCATTTCTCTTTGGACTTATGTTTAAATGACAAAAACGTTTTTTTCACTTAATTTTAAGTAATAATTTTACACTGAAAATAAATAACAGAACAATGAATACATAAATAAATTACATGTATTTGTCTAACATAAATCTAAGCTACATTTTAGTTAAGTATTTTCTTTTTAAGGAGAGCAAATGTACTCAAAGGCTGCTGAACCTCTGTCTGAAAGGCACTTTGGAACGGTATTACAAAATTGATTGGTATTTTAATTTTTGCATTTTTCTTCCCTTTGGAGTAGAAATGTGCATATTCCATACAAATTATGAAGCTGACCGGTCCAGTTTTTGTTGCGTCGCTCCCAATATTAACGCGCAAGCCGTATGCCCGTATTAGAAATAACGAACTTGTGTGCGCAAAAGACGCGATATGTAAACTAACCTTGGTTAATAGCCTAGGTCATAGTTAATTCAGTGTGCCTGGGTATTAGCCTTGGTGTACAAGCTCAGAACTTTAAACTAGCGCACAGTTGGCATAAACTTGTTTAGTTGCAGCAGTTTTGTTTCGTGCAGAAACGTGGTGTTGAGAAGCCTTTATGATTAATTAACCGTGTTGAATTAAAGCGCGGTTAATAGTGAAATCGTTCACTCAAAAATTATTATATGTACAGTACTGTGCAAAAGTCTTTGGTCACCAACTATTTATAATAATCTCTTGCTCTTAACCTGAACAGTAATAATATTTATAGATAATTATATGATATTTCTATATATTCATGTAATATGATAGACAAAAATAGCTAAAACAGTCATGAAATGGCCTCCTCAGAGTCCAGACCTTTATATAGTATTATGGAGGCAGAATGGGATTGCCTGGACAGAGGGGAAAAAACAGATAATATATAATAATTACATTTTTATACATAATAGTTATAACAGTTCAATTTGGGGCTCTTTTTATCACTTCATAATTCTGAAAATACTGCAAAATGTCTGATTTTTTTAAAAATATTATTTGTAAAATAAAATGTAACACATGTACAAATATTTCTTAAATAAACGTTTAAAATATAAAGATTAATAAAACTGGCGAGTAGGAGAAAAGAAGGTATTTTAAATAGGGGTGTAATGGATCATGCACATGCCACGCGGATTAATACATTTTTTATTTACTGGTAGATTAATCCTAATTGATCACCCCATAATGTCCATGATTTTAAAGAAAATGACAACACTAGAAAATCAGAAGTTCAACATTATCTTCTGTTGGATTCCAGGTGATATGGGACTACGTGGAAATTAACTGGCAGATGAAACTGCAAAAAAGGCTATCTCCTTGAATGTGACTGAATGTTTAATTCCTCCTGATGACTTGAAACCCACCATCAATTTGTACATAAACAAAACATGGCAAAGAGAATGGGACAACTGCATCAACAACAAATTATATGAAATTAACCCAAAAATAAATGAAAGACATTTAGCAAATTATAATTTCGAAACCAGGCATGATCAGACGGTCGAATTGGACATTCTAGGTTGACACATTCATATTTATTAAATAACGAAGAATCACCTAAATGTAATAACTGCCAGACTGCTCTTACCATCAAACATATTTTGTTGGAATGTAGAATTTTAAATTCCATTAGACAAAATTTTTATAAGGAGAGTACTTTGATGGACATTTTTAAAAAGGTACCACCAGGAAGAGTTTTACATTTTTTTTTAATCAAAAATAGAACTGAAAAACCATATTTAACTTTGAATATTTTTTTTGTAAATTTTATATATTTATATTTTGTATATTTGACTAAGTAAATTTTTTAATATAATACGAATTTGTTTTTACATTGTAATATTTAAATGTATATCCATTTGGCCACGAAATAGCCATAAGTTGCTGATGTGGCAATAAATATGTAATAAATAAATTAATTAATCCTAATTGTTTAACGATCACAGAGAGATCGCTTGTCGCGTCATTCAAATCACATGGATGAAAGCATTTAGTCTTTCCTGTAAAATATAATGATGATGGAAGAAGTTGTGGAAGGTTATTCTGGATGTGGTGGGTTTCATTTAACGTGTTTTCTGTCACTACTTGTTTAGCCTGCATTAATGCATTGTGTAAGCTGCACGATTAATCATTAAAAGATCGGGATCTCAACACCCACGCAACAAACTATAAATGACGGTGATTTGCATATGGTTATTAATCCTTCGAATCGCTGCATTCAAATCTGAAAACACAAGAATAAGATTCAGTCTTTTGAGTTGGTTATGAAGTTACAAACAGTCAAATAACAAAGAAGTACTGGGATAACAGTTAATAGTTTAGATAAAACCACTGATGTTTATGGTAGATTAAAATCACCTTCATATGCATTTAACGACGCTCAAAAATAAAGTTGTAGGCAGCAATTACATTATTTACCAATAGGTGGCCCTCAAAAATATGCCACTGAATAATTCTTAAAAAATTACACATCTAGCAATGAAACATGAAGTTTTATAAGTGAACAACTGTATCATTTATTGAAAATAAGACTAAAAATAAATATGGGTTGTATAAATTATAATGTTCATCAGTAACCGTAGTAGTAACAGTGAATTTTTCACAGTGCTAAATATTTAAGTTTATTTTTATTCCGCTGATTATTTCTTTATTTTATTTTTTATTTAATTACAGGTTCTAAGTTATGTTTATTTAAACCAAAAGTTTCTTGCAGTACTGTTTTTGTAAAAAATGGAAAGCATATGGCATTTGTCTCCTCCCCTTTCTGGCTGATCCGAAAAAAATGGTCCGATCCGTGAACAAAAAACCATAATGTGATCCAAACCACTAGTTTTAATGTAAATGTGCAGACATGGATTGATTAAAGTGCAATAAAAAAAAAAATAAATAAATAAATACAATAAAAAATAAAAAAACACTTTTTTTCCTCCCCAAATAGGCTGAAAAAACTCTATGAAAAGCTAAACAGCTTTGTGCAGGAAAAAAGTATTTTTTGCCTGCAGTGTTTGACTCTTTTTATACACTTTAAATCATTTCAGCGGTATATACTGTCTCTTTGCTTTCAGTGTATTATGCATCTGGGTGCAGCATTGCTCGTTTTCCCGAGGATGGGATTGTTATCGCTCAGACATTGAAAGATCAAGGTACACTGCACCTCCTCTTATCACACACCTCACATCACTGCTGTATTCATGAAGAGGCTTTCTCTTAATCCTCTTGTTATTGTTATGCGACATCCTGAAATCTCTAGGTCTGGAGGTCTTGAAGCAAGAGACTGCAGTGGTGGAAAATGTGCCTGTGCTTGGACTGTACCAAACGCCCTCTGATGGGGGAGGTCGCATTGCACTCTATGGAGACTCCAACTGCATTGATGATAGTCACAGGCAGAAAGGTAATAGAAAAATGTGAGGTATGATCTGAAAGTTTATTCATTTGTAGAGTTGTTAATGTAATTTGCATGTGTTTGGGTTTACCTTTGTCTATGCAGACTGTTTTTGGCTGCTGGATGCTCTGCTTCAGTACACTTCCTACAGCATGACTCCGCCCAGCCTCACCCACTCAAAAAACAGAATGGTTCCCCCTACAGGCATAGAGAGGCCATTACCACAGAGATTAGAAGGTGACACTTCTGTTTATAAATATATATTTTTTTGCTTAGTTTTTATTGTTTTATTTTTATTTATTGTGTATGTTTTTATTTTTATTGGAGTTTTTTTTGTAAGTTATTTGTTTAATTTATTAAATTTGTTTTAATTTTTTTAATTATTTTGTTAATTTTCATTAGATTGTTTTTGTAACTGCTTTATTTTGAATTTCATTATTTTGTTTTTTATTTATTTATTTCATTTAAATTAGATTTTGTTTCTTTAAATGTAATCCTATTTTATTTTGAAATCAGTTTAATTTCTCAGCAGAATTGAATTCACCCATTTTTTGCTTTTTTAATATATTATTTTTAATTAGAAATTCATTGTTTTTCTTGTCAGTTCTTTATTTTTCTTAACTTTCTAGTTCATTTATTCTTTTCTATTAAGGACTTTTTTTATTGGATTTTTTTTTTATTTTATTTTTAAAATCTAATTTAATTGATGCATGTTTTGTTCCCTTATGTTTGAATTTGTCATTTTAATAATATTGTCATTTTAATTTGTCTTTTAATTGTTGTGTTTTTTTTTTTGTTTTTTTTTTTTCATTTTTAATTTAAGTAAGTCTTTGGTCATTCATTGAAGTGAATTTAGTTTTTTATTTTTATTGTCATTTATTCGTATTCCTATTTTTACAGGGAATCACTTGTACCGTTACTCCAAAGTGCTGGAGGCTCATCTGGGTGATCCCAAGCCTCGTCCTCTTCCTGCATGCCCTCATCTGTCTTGGGCCAAACCTCAGCCACTAAATGAGACTGCTCCTAGGTCAGTGCATGACCTTTTTGCCATTCTCAACCACTGCGCCAGCACTGCAAACAAATCTAAATTCAGGTGCATTGTCTTTCAATATCCACATCTAAGTTTGTTGGCTTTAATTTTTTCTCAGCAATCTGTGGAAGCACCAGAAGCTTCTGTCAGTGGACATGGACAAGGTTGTTCTGCCTAACGTCAGGCCTTATCGGCCTCAGGTTAGACCCCTGTCTCCTGGCGAAAGTGGAGCCTGGGACATTCCTGGAGGTGAGGAAGGGATCTCTGTTGTATTTTAGGGGATAATCAACCATAATTGACCTGTACCATGAAGCTGGTTTACATGCTTAACCAGATAAGTTTCAGTTTAGTTTGCACCAACTCTGGATTTAAGTGACCATAAAAGTGGTGTCTTTTAGGAAATGATCAACTATAATTAAACTGTACCATGGAGCTGGTTTAGCTGCTTAACCAGATAAGTTTCAGTTTACTTTGCACCACCTCTGGGTTTAAGTGACCATGAAAGTGGTGTCTTTTAGGAAATAATCAACCATAATTAACCTGTACCATGAAGCTGGTTTAGCTGCTCAATCAGATAAGTTTCAGTTTACTTTGCACCAACTCTGGGTTTAAGTGACCATGAAAGTGGTGTCTTTTAGGAAATAATCAACCATAATTAACCTGTACCATGAAGCTGGTTTAGCTGCTCAATCAGATAAGTTTCAGTTTACTTTGCACCAACTCTGGGTTTAAGTGACCATGAAAGTGGTGTCTTTTAGGAAATAATCAACCATAATTAACCTGTACCATGAAGCTGGTTTAGCTGCTTAACCAAATAAGTTTAACTGTTATCTTTTAGGAAATAATCAACCATAAATAAGTTTTGGTTTAGTTTGCTCCAACTCTGGGGTTAAGTGACCATGAAAGTGCTGTTTCTCTTATCTTGTCTTTCATTGCTACTTGGTAAAGCATTTTAAAGATAATGATCTTATTTTTAGCAATGATTGATTTATTTACAACAACTTTTTATAATTTATGTCATTAATAAACTCTTAATACATTACACACAAGCCCAAATCAATAGATACAGATTTAAAATGGCTATAAATGACCCTAGATTGAATCTGTATACTTATCAACTACAAAAAAGTTACTTTAGACTGTCCAGTTGTACTAATAAAGCAAATAGTTTTTCGATAGTTGTCATATTTGCCTTGCATTTCGTTGCCTTGCATTTCGTTGCCTTGTACTGTACATGTGTGATGACAATAAATTGAATCTAATCTAATCTAATATTTCATGTTTGTTTTACTTCGCTTTGTTTAAATTCTGAAATTGTGGTCATTCTATTGTAAGACATCAGTCATTGTGACATGACATGCGATTGGCTGTTCGCCAGTGATAGAACATACCTTTATTTATGCATACTCCTTGAACTCAGGATTAAAGTCTGGATTTACAGAGAAAGTTGATGATCAGCATCATGGTATCAACCTAGCCTGACTGAAATGGTTTGGTTTTGTCAACTCAAAATTATTCTAACTGGAGTTTGTTCAACCATCATCATGGTACAAGCCCAGATATCATTCTTAAAATGGCCATTAGCATTCCAATAATCCACGTCTGTGTTTTTCCTCAGGAATAATGCCTGGACGCTATAATCAAGAGGTGGGACAGACCATCCCGATGTTTGCCTTTCTTGGTGCCATGGTTGTGCTTTCCTTCTTTGTAGTGCAATTGACCAAAGCCAAGAGCAAACCCAAACGCAGGAAACCCAGAGTGAAACGGCCACTTTACCTTCAACAACAGCAACAGCAAACCCCTCACTCAGGCAAAAACCCCACCGTATGATCGGCCACATCTGGACAAACCTAATGGGGAAGGGTCTTCCCTGAGGTGTGTGTGATACCGTAACCCCGTGAAAATGAGATTGTTGGACTCTTGTTGAGAAAAACCAGCAGCCACCTGAGCTCAGACGAGGGCTTTGCTTGGAGATCAGTGTTCCTCTCCTGTCTTTATTCAACACATGCCTTTCAATTCAGTGACCAAATGGAGGAATGTTTCCTTTTTTAATTTATTGATGATGATGATGATTAATTGACTGTTGACCTTTTGCTTTATACGGCAAGTTCAGACAGACACCAGCCATTCAGTTTCCTCGATCAACTGGACTTGTTTCCTACACGTCCTCATTTTTGTATTCCGTCAGACTGTGTTTTTATAAAAGCGTTGTGTGCTTGCGTCTTTTGTAAATAGCCCATCATGATTTCACTGTTGTTGGTGTGGAATTATCAATGTTTTAAATATATCTTATCCGATATAAAGCAAGAAAGCCTGCCTCTCTGTCTTTGTAATAAATCTTGCGTGATAGTCCTCAGTTAAGGGTTACAATGGAAAAAACAAACAACAAGTGGAGTTTTCATCTTGTTTTTATCCAAGGGATGATTCAGGTAAACTCGGCTGAAGTGTGTGTGCCTGTGGAATGGTCCCGCTTACTTTTGCCACTTTGGATGATGGATGAAGCTATTTGTTCTTTGTTTGCATAAAATACATGTGCATAAGATGGATGAAGCTGTCACGGTTTGACTGTGTGGCCCGCTAGTTTGCCTGAGCTAAAATATACAAGTAAAATAGCACTTCAGGACATTCTTTTGGAGGAGAGCCATATTTGAGTTGGTCCATCTTTATCTTCATTATTATCAAATGCTAGGATATATGCACTACCATAAATCTTTTTAAAAAGATGCGTTGCAAACATCTTCAATGAAATTCTAATTAACTGCATATTATATGTATTAAAATCTTATTTATTCCTGGTATAACAATGTTTTCTATTTACGTTCAAGGTAAATGTGATACAATGAAATCTGAAATCTTGGTAAAATTTTAATTTATTGTTTGAATTCACACTCGCCAACCACTTTATATTAAGCACCTAAGGTGTATTCCAGAAATCAAGTTTGACTTACCTTCACATTTATCCTGAACTCTGTTTATTAATCCAAAACTGCTCACTCAAGGTATGTCTGTTTCAAAATCAGTTCTTGGGAGTAAGTTCTGTCAACTCAGATTCTTAACCTTGAACAACAAAAAAAGTGCATTCTCAACAGATCGCCAAAGCCTGAGTTTCCATGGAAACAGATGCCAAAAAGCAGCATGCCTTCTTCTGTTTAATGGTGAGTTACATTTTTATTGCTTCTTTCACTATTGGTAGTTGCTCATAATAATAAAATGCAAGCAGTAGGAAAGTGTCAAAAATTTAGTTTATAACAGTACACGTATACATTCAACATCCACTTTATAAGGTACACCTTACTAGTACCGGGTTGGACCCCCTTTTGCCTTTAGAACTGCCTTAATCCTTCGTGGCAATTTCAACAAGGTACTGAAAATATTCCTGAGTTTTTGGTCCATATTGACATGATAGCATCACGCAGTTGCTGCAGATTTGTCGGCTGCAAATCCATGATGCGTATCTCCCATTCGACCACATCCCAAAGGTGCTCTATTGGAATGAGCTCTGGTGATTCGTGCTTTATGACATGGCAGGTTATCCTGCTGGAAGTAGCCATCAGAAGATGGGTATACTGTGGTCATAAAGGGATGGACATGGTCAGCAACAATATTCAGGTAGGCTGTGATGTTGACATGATGCTCAATTGGTACTAATGGGCCCAAAGTGTGCCAAGAAAATATTCCCCACACCATTACACCACCACCACCAGCCTGAACCGTTTATACAAGGCAGGATGGATCCATGCTTTCATGTTGTTGACGCCAAATTCTGACCCTACCATCCGAATGTCACAACAGAAATGGAGACTCATCATACCAGGCAACGTTTTTCCAGTCTTCTATTGTCCAATTTTGTTGAGCCGGTGTTTATTGTAGCCTCAGTTTCCTGTTCTTAGCTGGCAGGAGTGGCACACGGTGTGGTCTTCTGCTGCTGTAGCCCATCTGCCTCAAGGTTCGACATGTTGTGCATTCAGAGATGCTCTTCTACCTTAGCTGTAACAAGTTTTAAGTTACTGTTGCCTTTTTATCAGCTTGAACCAGTCTGGCCATTCTCCTCTGGCATCAACAAGGCATTTGAGCCAACATAACTGCCGCTCACTGGTATTTTCTCTTTTTTGATGAAGTACTGGCCTGCGGCTGAAAGGGCATCTGCTGCGTAAAACAAATGCTGGAATAGTTGGTGGCTCATTCTGCTGTGGCGACGCCTGATAAATAAGGGACTAAGCCGAAGAAAAATTTATGAATAACCTGCTCCTGACCAGGTTCAGATACGCTGCTATTGCAACTTGTTCTGAAAGTTACCTCAGTTTTTGATACCGAAAGCTGAGGATATCTGCTTACACATCATTAAACAAATCTGGGTATGTCACATAAGCTGATTTCTGCAATCTCTTATTCAACTACTAGTAAGTGCAAGTAAATGTTTCAATCATCAGAAATTAACAATGCAGTTAGGGATGTAGATGTGGTGTAGATTTAATACAGCCTATACAATATAGCATCAAAATAAGGGAAAACAATGGATTTAATTTACTCTGAACGTGACATGATTGCATTTCAGAAACTGCTGATATAGGGGGATGTTCGCACTACCATCTCTAGGGTTTAGATAAATGCTGTAGTCATAAAATGAGTGAGTGATAGTTCTTTATGTGAAAATAACTTGTCAGAGCAATTATCAGACTGTTTCAAATAATTGAAAGGCAACAGTAACTCCAATAACAGCTCAATACAACTGAGGTCTGCAGAACAGGGTCTCTGAATGCCAAATCTTGGAGCCAATGAGCACAACTGTCCCACTCCTGTCAGTTAAGAACAGCCTGCAATTCATACTTGCTCAGCAAATTTTGACAATAAAAGGTTGCCTGGACTGATGAATCTCAATTTCTGCTGCCACTGTTGGATGGAAGGGTCAGAATTTGGCATTAAATCTGCGTAATTAAATGCTGGTGCAGATGGATGAATGAAACACTCCTCTTCCTCTTCATTGTGAATTGGATCAACAGTACTGCCTGCTAAGCAATCCTGAAGTTGCCTGTGCTCTTGCTTCAGGCCAGTTTGAAATCAGCTAATTCCATTAAAAGTGATAGGTGCTGGGAAGTCTCACTAAATCTCTTCCTGATCCATTTTTAATGGGAGGAATAGCCTGTGAAAATGTCACCAGTCCTTTTCAGGTGATGAAGCGTGATGGGGTTAATGACATGAAGAACATGGGAAATAACCCTGACCAGTTATCTGTGCCTAAATGGATTCCCCAAATCTTGCCATAAAGGTGGTCACATGTTCCAGTTTTTCCCACATTTCTAGAAAGTTCCCAGGATTGCTTGAGTTTTTGTTCATCCAGTGGAGCCAGGCTCAAACAGAGAGAACCAGCTTTGGGCTCCAGAGGACTGACACTAAGTCTGTCACACCAGTGCCAAATTCCCACCACTGGAACACATGCTGTTAATTAATGTGGGATATCCTGAAGAGTTCAGTGCACCCCACATGACCTAAACACAACTGACAATACTTTTCAAAATGCTTGAGGTCCCATATTGTCATATTTACTATATTATCAGTAGATTTAACATTCATTAATACATTGTGATAAAACTAGATGGGCCTGTATATGACAACTAGCTATACACACGAAATAGAGCAGTATGATGTGCTTTGAGGCACAGTCTGTCTGTTTTGATTTTGGGTTTGATAATGTATGAATTAAGTTAAACATTTTGTGCATGGGATTTAATATTTTTTTTTTGCTCAATAAATCAAATTGAAAAATCTAGCTAATTTGGTTATTGATCGGTTAACGATAGAGCATTTGTTGCCATAAAAAAAAAAAAAACAGAAATTAACATCCCACAATTTTGGGGCATGCGCTGCATGACCGTCCACTATGGCAGATTATTTTGTTCACTCAAGGCCTACTCAGTACTCAATTATCAAACCTTTATATTAAATCAAACACTCAGGAATACACAAGACTTGTCACTCGTATGGTTTTGAATGGGGAAAAGTGTAATGGTCAAAATGGTGAATGAAGCCCCGCCTCCAAGTACAGGAGCCAATCATCGATCGCTATAGACTGACCATTCTCTGGGGGAGAAGCTCAAACCAGGTATGTGCTTTTACAAAAAATAAATAAAATAAAATAAAGACGTGCTTTTACGACAGTTTTGTGGTCAACAAACACACTGGAATCTTAGCGAATACTTGCTTCACAGACATAAGACATATCCAAATAAAGCTTGAAATCTCTACTTTTAAATTAACCAACTATCCTTGGTTTTGTAAACTGTATGAAACCAACGTGAGGTACAGTCCGTCCTGTCAAACGCACATCATATGACATCAACTACTCAAACCCCCACAAACCTGTAAACAAAGAGTCGCTGTCATTATGGAGGAGATTTGTCGTCAAGAATAAGTTGTGGATTACTTAAGAAGACCAGCGCGATCAGACGATTATTATCCAGAGGATGATAATGTGAACGGCTTTAAATAAGGTTCGTGTCGTGATCTCGTTCCTTCTGAGTTCGCATGCGCATTAGCTCAGGCAACCTGAAAAATACTGATTTTGTTTGATTCGGACGTTACGAAACTAAACTTAAGAGACAGTTGTTTAATTTTATTAGCGATTCCAAATATGTAATGTAATCGTAAGCTTGGAAACCAGTTTTGAAGAATTTGATGTTTTTCTATAAAGACAGAATGCTCGAGAGGCTTTTCAAAGATGGCCACCAAGTGAAATGGCTTGCCTTAAAGGGACTTTGATTAAGTAGATATTTAGGCTATTTTATTTGATTGTAGGCTCAAATGGGGTGTTTTTTTCCTTACTGAAGAACACTTACTAAACATTTTTTTAGTTTAGTAAATTGCATTATAATGTTGGAGACAGTCTAGGAATGTAAATGAAGTAGATTCTGGAGTCGTTTGCAAGAATTGACTAAAAAAATACTCAAACCGAACACCCCGACTGTTGCCATGACAACAGGTACTGGATGAGTTTTGTTACAACTACAACTACTGGATGCGTTTTGAAGAACAAAACTATCCTGGAT
The DNA here is from genome assembly GCF_903798145.1 of Danio aesculapii. NCBI lineage: Eukaryota > Metazoa > Chordata > Actinopteri > Cypriniformes > Danionidae > Danio > Danio aesculapii. The sequence continues at coordinate 48,459,370 of NC_079452.1, read as the reverse complement.
CAAGCCAATTCGCCAACAATCAAATCCAGTTAACAGTAATCCACGTATGACGGACCGGTGCACCCCTGCCAGATATTATGCACCCCATCATTCACCAGTATAGGGTAAGGTTGGGATTAGGTTTGGGGAAAGTTTTAGGATTAGGAGGTGTGGTTGGGATTAGGCAATCAGGTAGTGAATTCAGGGGCTGCATAATTTGGCAGGGGTACATTGTACGGCACAACACTGAGACTGACCCCATAATGACTTCGTTTTTATTCTAGTGTTTTTATTAGCCTGATCGACCAAACCTCCACCCCTCATTCACCTGACCTGAAGTTTGTTCTTCCTCAGAGAGCGATCTAACAGCTACCAGTATGGAGGAGCTGGCAAAGGAGAGCATTAGCTTCTTATCAAAGTCCTCCCAGGAGACAAATGAGCCGAGGCTGGGCTCTTTAGGAGCGGTGTTCATCATGCTGAAGTCGGCGCTGGGCGCCGGGCTGCTCATCTTTCCCTGGGCATTTGCTAAAGCTGGAGGAATTCACTCTGCTGTCACTGTGGAAATGGCAAGTAACTCTGGCTGACTACTGAACATTAACTGTGTGAATAGTTTTTTTACTGTGGCTTCTAACACACTGATCTTGTGAAGTAATTGCTGGCTGTTTCAAAGAATGGTTTTTCATGGTTTCTGGGGGTTTTAAAGGGCTGGGATCCCACAGGTCATGAAATTTTAAAAGATATATTCCAGACATTGAAATTCAGGGGTTAATATAATATAATAATTTTTTTTTGCCAAAATCATGGAATATCAGGGATATTTGTGTCATTTTAAATTTTACTTTCTATTTATCAGAGTGATTTTTTCTAGACCGTGTTTTTTATTGTGCTGTTTCTAGTTCTTATGGTTATACTATTGTTTTCAGTGCCAATGTATTCCTTTCTCATTAAGTCAAATGCAGTCACCAGGTTTTTAAAATCCTCTCTGTCACAGTTTTTGTCAGTGCTCAACATTACAGCTGCCCAATTTATCTGTTCATTATAGCTCATAGAAATACAGATTTTTAGTCAGTGAAAGTCAGGGAAAAGAAAAAGGAATTTGACATTTGGCTTTGAGTGGGAACTCTGAAGGGACAGTTAATCCAAAAATGCAAAAGTCCTCATAATTTCCTCACACTACAGTGGATCTAAACTTTTCTAAAGTATTTCTTCTGTTGAACACAGACAAGATGTTCTGAAAAATATTGGGAGTAAAGCAGGAAAAAATACTATTGAATTCAATGGCAGTTTTTCACACAAGTCTTCAGAATATCTGTGTTCAGCAGGAAAAAACACTTAGGTTTGGAACAAGTAGAGAATGAGTAAATGATTGTAGAACTGTCCCTTTAATTTGCCATTACATAATTGAAGACCTTAAAATGTCAGAACGGAAGAATAAATATATATTAAACCAACACATTAAACGTGGCGCAACATCCTCAGTATTTTTGTTTTCGAATACAAATATTTAAACCTTTTTAAATCAAGATACATTTACTGGATTTGTAAAATGAAAACAAACAAAACTAATAAATTACTTCATTAAATAAATGGCTTTGCCTATTAAATCAAAATTTGTTTCTGAGCCATTTGGCACATCTTTGTTTTCATTTTATACATATTATGTTATTTTGCTTTTTCCAAGTAATTGCATCCTAATTTAAGAACCATTAGCTGTTTGTTTGAAATAATCATTGGTTATTTCCATATTTCAATGTTATTCAAACCTCAGCTATAATCTTTTATAATTTTTTTATTTAAAGAACATAAGGACATATTCCTTTGAAATGATTAAATTCATTTTCATTTCTTGGTCTTAAACATATCTTTAAAAGCAGAAGCTTAGTAAATAATGACTATTTAAATCCTGGGCTGAACTATTACTTTCTTCTCTGTAATGTTTGAACTTAAGTATTTTCACTTATTAGAATTCTGTGCATGTTATTGTTTAGTACATAAATATGCTTTGAAACAATGTGCAGAGAAATCAGTGTACACTTAAACATGAATTGAATTTCTGTCTCACATAGATTTCTCTTGTGTTCCTGATCAGTGGACTGGTCATTCTGGGCTATTCGTCTTCAGTCAGTGGACGAAACACATATCAGGCTGTGGTCACAGATATATGTGGTCCTGCCATAGGTAAACTCTGTGAGATCTGCTACGTCTTCAACCTCTTCTTCATATCTGTTGCTTTTTTGGTCATAGTGGCAGACCAGCTTCACAAATGTAAGAAACACACAGTTATTCATGGGACTTTGACCTTATCGCTTGTTGTTCATCTATCCTCATATTGATTCATCTCTCCCAGTGTGTCTTTCTATGTATGAGCTGATCACAGGCCTGCCAGAATCAGAAATGCCGTATCACTGGTACACAGACCAGAGGTTTGCCCTCTTTCTTCTGTGTCTCCTTTTCATTTTCCCGCTGTCTGTCCCGAAGGAGATCAGCATACAAAAGTATACAAGGTGAGCAAAGGAATTCAGTCAGTTTCAGAACACACCCTCACAGATCTCTCTTGTAAAGGTGCAGTATGTAAGTTTGACACCCGGTGGTTGAGCTAGATATTGCACGCCCGGTTCAAAACACACGCAAGCGCAGGTTGCCAGATTGATCACACCAACAGGAGTGTGCCTGACTGTCGTGCCTAAAGGCTGATTTAAACCATGTTCTGCACGCGATAGAAGGAATATTGTCCATATCCCATATTATAACAAGTTTTTGTTCTAACCAACACCTGAAATTTATATTTTAGAAATGGCTTCTATTTTATCTGCCGCTGAACAACAGGATAAACCGACATTGATCACCTCAGGTGCTTTATTCAGTGCTAATAATGATAATAATTAAAGTTTTATTTGAGTTTTATTGTCATTTTACATGACATTTATTGCCATACTACTGAAACAGCAGCAGCTAGTTCACCTCAGATCTTGAAAATAAAATAAACCATTTGGAATTGAACTCTAGAGCTGTGATTCAGTGTAAGTCAACACATATCAGTGATTCAGCATCTACATTTAATAATCTTAAAGAGGCTTAATATGTATTAATAAGATTATAAACCTTACCATTTCGTTGGAGTGCAGTAAGTGCACGATTCTGCGTTCGGAATCTGCGTCCCATACTTTGAGGGCCTTTCTGACCGAATTAATGAAATACATGATTTTCCACCAAGGGAACCCGGGGTGCTGAAATATAATTGGCTAATGTGGCAGCGGGTGGGTTAGAAGAACCAAAACAAAGACAGCCGTTCTGGCATGTAACACACATTGGCCTGTTTACACTGTCAGGTCTTGATGACTAATTTCGATTTGTTGCCAATATCTGACTTTTTTGCCTGTCTGTTTACATGCTCTTTTAATTGTGACCCATATCCAATTCATGTGTTTACACTTGCCATACAATTTACGATGTCACGCTTCTGTAAATGCGGGTTTTCGCATTTGCGCCACACTAGCCGCGATGGAAGAAATTGTCTTGCTTTTAGCTCTGCGAAATATATGAAGTTCACCCAACTTTAAAATGATTTTGAGGCGGAGGGAAAGGGCCGTCATTGCAGCTTGCACCTATGGTTTATAAATGGTGTCCTCCGCCATTCAGAGGAATTAGTGGGTATGAGAGAGATCTCAGGTCTGGTGGGAGCAAATTGTGGCGACTGACCACTTTCCTCCTCTGTGTTTCCTCTGTTGTTGTTGTTTACAGTGTTGGTGTCTCCACACACGCTCTTCCTTCTTTGTCATGAAACCATGGAGAAGTACCACAATGTCGCAAGTTTACGGACGTACAAACAAAATGCCACAATAAATTTGATCTGCCTGTTTACATGAGTTGCATTGTCATATATCCGATTTAAATCTGATTTATTTTTATTCACATATGATGGAGGCTGGAAACCGATCTCTGAAAATCCGAATGCATGCGTTTTTTTCGTGTTTACATGGTCATAGAACAGATCTGATCCGTGTCACATATGAGCAAAAAATCTGAATTGGGTCACGTTTATCTGGCAGTGTAAACGGGGCCATTGTCAACACAGAATATCTGACTTCAGAATTGTTTTTCAGATAAACAAGAATGTTCACTTAGCATGTTTCTTAAATATCTGCAAACAAGTTATGGTATTTTTATGCTTTAGAAGAGTCAAAAATGAATTAATCAGATAGATAAATCAGCATCAAAGCCAAAAATCACAGTTCATCAAAGTCATAAGATCACAGTCAGAATATTTGTACACCCAAATGAATATGTTGGGGGGAAATATGAAATAAAATTGTAATAAACAGGAAAAATCAAGAGAAACATAAAAAAAATATCCAATTTAGTAGAAATTGTGTAGTTTGTAATGTTTTATGTAGCAATAACTTAGGTCACACTTTATTTTGTCTGTTTGTTGAATTTAAGTTGCATTGCATCTACATGCCAACTAATTCTCATTAGATTATAAGCAGACTGTTAGGTTGGGGTTAGTGTAAGTTAACATGTATTGCACAGTTTCGTATAGTCAGTTAAATGTCTGTTGAAGGAGCAGTATCAACAGATATAAAGCAGACAGTCTACTAATACCCAAATGGACCATCAAAATAATGTGTTACCATAACTCATTCGAATTTAAATTGTATCTTTTTATTCCTAAAGATTTTAGGTGACCAAACTGTAATTCAAAATACAGACAATAAAAAAATTATTGTCTATATTCAGTGAGAAATGTGTATGTATGTATTTTTTTTTTTTTTTTCCAAAATGGGGTGTACTCATTAATTTATTATATATTACTTGGTCTTTGATTAAACTCTGTTAACTTTATTTTTGCTATTGGGGGACTGTTCAAAAATGGGAAAAAAAAGTGCTTGTGTGTGTTTTATTTTCCTGCTGAACTTTGCAATTAAGCCAATAACTCAAGAAGTATTGAACACACACTACCAGTCAAAGGTTTGGGGTCAGTAGAATTTTTAAATGTTTTAAAATAAGCTTCTCCTGCTCACCAAAGCTGCATTTATTTCATCAAGAATACAGAGAAAATTGTAAAACTGTGAAATGTTATTGTTGCCTTAACTTATTGGGTTTTACAGAACTCAGTTGGTTTGAGTTCTCATCATTTATTGGGTTTTACTGTGCTCAGATTGTGTCATTTACTCAAATGGATTAAGTTCACAGTACTCATTAGGATTAGTTTTTGAACATTGTTAAATGGTTTGTTGCAATCGGTTTCCTCAAATGGTTTGAGTTAGCTTAACTTCTTAGGTTTTACAGTGTTTAAAAGAGTGGATTAACTTAATATATACGTATATAGCATTTAATATTTTGTCTTTGTTTTTATATGTATTTCTTTTACCAGAAATGTACTTTTATGCGCCAACTTAATATTAAAGATGCATTTCATTGCTTAGATTAGCTCACACAAAGCCATAATGGTGTCCTGATTATGAGGGAATCATTTTGAAGTTATTTTCACTGAATTGTTTGCACTTATTAAATTAGTTTGAAAGAAAAAAAATGTAAAAGGCAAAATGTGGGAACCCTGCTGAGATGGAAAGAGTTGCTAGTAAGAGAATAAAAAGACAATGACTGCGCCTTCATGAATTTTATGAAGTGCTTTTATTGCTTCTGTTTTTCATTAGGACATTTATGGTCAATCGCTGTGACAGTGCGCAGCATTTTGGATAGTTTTCAAATGACTCTCCTCTGACTAATAAGCATTGCTTCCCCCCCACACGTCAGCAAGATGATTTGTTCAGTGTCACCCGTGTTTATTTTCTCCTCAGTCGTCTTTGATATTTATTTTTGCTCAGTGTTCTAGGAACTTTTGCTGCCACATATCTGACTGTGGCCATCGTTGTGAAATACCACATGAGACCCGTCCATGAGATCAATCTGTCACCTCTTTACAGCAGTGGGTGAGTGTGCGCTGACGGAGCTTTCATATTTATTGGAAAATTCAATAAAGGAGCCGAGCATTTTTAGCACCACCTTTCTTCCCGCTGTGCCTGAACAAAACATACTGTCATGCTGAGCTTTGAATATAACTGCTTCATTTAGCTGAAAGCAAAAGGTCATTGAAGCTTTTTCTATGATATAATAATATGATATTGTAATATCCTTATTAATAGAAAAAATCTTGCTTTGACCTTCTAATCCTTACACTGTGAAATCTGTTTTTTTAATCTACTTAAAAGACCAGCAGGAACTTGTCAAAGCACTTAGACGTTGATGTTTTGTTGATTTTAATTGCTTTATGGTCTAAGACTCTTCAGTAATTTGCAAGAAGCAGCTTGTTCTTACTTTGATCAGTTACTTTTGATCATATTTTTGACAACGGCTGAACTATCACTAACACTTATTAATCTATGTTCTACCCAGTCTACTACAGAAATAACATTCTAACATTAACACTCATTTTTGTACCTAATGGTCTTTTTTTTGTTTAAATAATAGCTCTTATATTGTTATGTAGTTTGTTTAGCGCTAACACTTTCTGTTCTATCTTTATCATATATTTAAATAAAACTCATTCCAGAATTGTGGTACATTTCAGGCATTTTTAATTTCCATTTCCTAACAAATAAAAATTAAAGTAAACTGAATACATTGTTAGTGTAACATAATTCATTCATTCAGTTGGCTTAGTCCCCTATTTATTCGGGGGTCGCCACAGTGGAATGAACCACCAACTATTTCGGCATATGTTTTACATTGCGGATGCCCTTCCAATTGGCCATTTTCCTACATTATATGTACAGTTGAGTTCAGAATTATTAGCCCCCCCCTGTATTATTAACCCCCCTGTTTTTTTCCCCAATTTCTGTTTAACTGAGAGAAGATTTTTTTTCAACACATTTCTAAACATAATAGTTTTGGCAACTTATTTCTAATAACTGATTTATTTTATCTTTGCCTTGTAGACAGTAAATAATATTTGACTAGTTATTTTTCAGGACACTTCTATAAAGCCTAAAGTGACATTTAAAGCGTTGACCTTAAAATGGTTCATAAAAAATTAAAAAGTGCTTTTATTCTAACCGAAATTAAACAAATAAGACTTTCTCCAGAAGAAAAAATATTATCAGACATACTGTAAAAAAATCCTTTCTCTATTAAACATCATTTGGGAAATATTTAAAAAAGAAAAAAAAATCACAGGGGGCTAATAATTCTGACTTCCACTGTATATGTACATAAAATAAAAGAAAACGGCCAATTTTATATGTCACAAATATTGAAAAACCTATATTAAAACATATATGTTTATAAAGGTTCCTTCCGTGTACTTATTTGCCATAGTTAAATTCCATAACATGCCAATTACATGTGATAAAACCTTTCAAGTGTTCACATATACAGTACATATTTTTTTTTGCATTTTTTTAGTTCTTAGTTATTGCCTTGATAACAGAAAATATGAGCTATGTACATCTTGTATGACATCTTGTATATTCATATAGTGCTTATATGTGGATATAAAGAAGCAATACTGGAGACCCATATGGCCTGTATATGCACATATATGGACCTCAATTTTGCCTATATGTGACACATATACACACATATGCAGCATATATATTATCATATATATACTGCATATCGGTTTCATAAATGTGCATATATCCTCATATAAGTTCTTTCCATGTTGGTGGAAACAGTAGTTAATATGTTTAAGACAAAATTCCTCTAAATCAATGGTCTCAAACTCAATTCCTAGAGGGCTGCAGCTCTTTATAGTTTAGCTCCAACCAGCTTCAACTTACACCTGCTTAAAACTGTTAAACGGATATTGTTTGATGTATGGAATGCAAAAAAACTTTAAAACTCAATATCTCAAAATCATTTAGAATTCAGATAGAACCTTATAATTCCAAGGTGAAGAGTAGTCTTGAACACCTTGATTAGTTGCATCAGTCCTTCAGGAATCCAGGAGTCTGAGACCTATGCTCTAAATACACATACAAACATTATTTTTTAGATATAGTGATCTAATTTTTGTTATTATTCAGAAATGTTTCATTAAAGTTTTGCTTTTTGAAAAATAACAGGTGGTTTATCTTGGTTGCAAAATGTACCCGCTATTCTAGAATCAGCCATGTCCTTGTTTGTAAGTCACTTAAGATAAAAGCATCTTCAAAATGATCACATTTAAATGTGAATAGAAATGCTGAAACCATCTGTTTAACAATCATTATTGTTGTTGTTTTTTAGAATAAGCTCATGGGATTCAGTGTTCAGCGTCATCCCGACTATTTGCTTTGGCTTTCAGGTGAGTTTCCTTTCTTTTATTCAACATCCTCCCGTTGTATCTTTGAGGGAAAAGAAAAATCTCTTCCTTCACCTAATATCATCACAAATGAGGGGTGTTTTTTTGCTCTCGCTTTAATATTTAAGGTCAGGTCAGATGCAAAGCGTGAAAAATGGTGCATCTATAAGGTTGAGTTTCAGTGCTGGGGGATTTTCAAAAATGCAATAAAAGTCCAGTGGTATCGTAGAAGAGCACACAATTACTCTGTGTGCCGCAGGCTGATTGATTACGAGGCAGGAATGGAGAGAAAAGGGAAATGGAGAGATGAAAAGAGCTGTGCAGCACGGGGAATGAGGCGGTGCTGAAAAGTTCCTTATTACAGGAGGAGCTATATTTTATTTTGGGGTGTAGGCTGGAGATGTTTGAACACAGCTGTGCTTGTGCTGTTTCAGTGCCATGAGGCCTGTGTTGCTGTGTACAGCAGTATGGAGAACAGGAGACTGTCACACTGGGTCTTCATCTCGGTGTTGTCCATGCTCATCTGCCTGCTCATCTACTCGCTCACAGGTCAGTGGCTGACTCCCATTCACTGAAACACAACGATTGCTTTCAATCAAATAACGTTTCAGATTGTGAACTTTGGCTTTTTTTAGATCAGTTAAAATTGTGGTCAATAACAATAATATTACACATACTTTATATTTCCTTCTTTATATTATCTCGTCTTTGTCCTTCTCTCACAACTAATAATACATCAATTCTCATTCATGCACTAGTCACTTCATGTATCGACTACTGTAAAGCTCTTCTCACTGGGCTTCCTTCTAAACTTCTCCATAAACTCCAGCTGGTTCAGAACTGGGTGTCACGGGGGTGCAGTGGGTAGCATGATCGCCTCACAGCAAGAAGGTCGCTGGTGAGAGCCTCGGCTGGGTCAGTTGGCATTTCTGTTTGGAGTTTGTATGTTCTCCCCATGTTTGTGTGGATTTCCTCCCGGTGCTCCGGTTTCCCCTACAAGTCCAAAGACATGTGATATAGGTGAATTGGGTAAGCTAATTTGTCCATAGTGTATGTGTGTGAATGAGAGTGTATGAGTGTTTCCCAGTGATGGGTTGGAGCTGGAAGGGCATCCGCTGCGTAAAACATATGCTGGATAAGTTGGCGGTTCATTCCACTGTGGCGACCCCAGATTAATAAAGGGAATAAGCCGGAAAGAAAATGAATGAATGAATGGTTCAGAACTCTGCAGCTCGTGTCATTTCTAGGGCTTCATTTCACGTACAAGTCACAATACTTCTTTATCAGCTTCACTGGCTTCCAGTAAAGTATCGCATCAATTTTAAAATATTACTTATTAATAACTTCTCCATATCTATAGCCCTTCCCGCATTCTTAGATCATCCAATTCTAGCTCTCTGGTACCACCCTGTACCCGATTAAGCACAATGAGAGCCAGATATTTTAGCTCTATGGCTCCTTGGCTATAGAAATCACTTCAATTGTATTTAAAGGCCATGAAACTCCCCTCTTTTGGTTCAAGTCTACCTCAGTATTTTTTCAAAAAATGCTCCGAGATGGGCGTGGAGCGCCGTGAGGAGAGGGAGAAGTGGACATGGCCAGCAGAGCAGGGGAAAAAAAGGGGACACAAACCATGAGGAGACCCATGATTTTATAGTTTACAAAGTTGAAACGCAAAGAAATAAACAGTAGATTAATGCCCTGCTACATTTGTTATTCGTAGTTTCATAGACACAGATTTGTTATATTATTTTAAAGATAACCATGTAAACAGTATAAATGAGGAGGACTTCTCTGCTCCTGAATCCCTGGGTCTGAATGCAGACACAGTGGATAGCAGTGCTGCAGGTCTCTTTCCCTGTTTATTTCAACCATTAGCCTTGCAGGTAATTGGGATCATTTCAAACATAGGCAAACACAGTAGCACAGATATATGAGATGTGTCTGAATAGTAACGAACTCAACTGATAAAAGACAAAGTCTGCCATTCTCCAATTCTCATACAGCTCTCCCGTCCACAATGCTTGCTGTAAACCAACAGCTTTGCTGGAGACAGCATCGTGGGGAAACCCATGCAAAAAACCCCATGGATCATGGAAACAAACACATCCGACCCTTCATGAAGGGTATAAAGAAAATATACAAAATTGCCTTGCCTTTGGGAAGCACGTGCTTTTATGAATAATTAATAACCAGGGAAGCAGGATCCTTCTCATAGGATAGGAAAACTCAGCTAATGATAATAATGAGAAACTGGCGCATCATCACTCCACTAGCGTATTCGCGCTACGACACCAATTTTGATCCCGTCCCAAAAATTTATTTAATCCCGGAAGATGAAATTAGCTGACAAACGCTCAAAATTATCCAGTTTTCCCACAAATAAAGCTGACAGGGGCTAACATTGTCTTAAATGATGCTCAACACATCATTTAAGACATTTGTTTGTTGTAAGGCGACCTTGGTTGTCCAGAAAGGCGCCATTTAAAAGTATATTTATAAATTAAATGAATTATTATTATTATTATTATTATTATTATTATTATTATTATTATTATTATTATTATTATTATTATTATTATTATTATTATTTTTATATTAAATTATACAGGCTAATGCTAACATTCATTTTATTATATTATTTCATCTTTAGATGAGTTAGAATGAATTCTGACAGCTTTTTTGTATAAACTGCTAACTATTTTAAAATTCTATTTTAAAACTATTTTAAAAATACTTAGAATTTTGATTTATTAAAATGATCAAAATGAGAGTAAACATTTTATTTACACAGTGCTCAGCATATATATGTACACCCCTTACAAATCTCTCATTTGGATTAATATTTTCTTTAGAAAGCTTTAAAACATTATATTTGTGCATATACATAGATTAGTCAGTTCTGAAGCCAAATCTGGAACTAATCTAACAGAATAACTAATGATAATGGTCCAAAATTAATCCACCTAAATTTTTATGTTAGGAAAAGATATTAAATAAAAAATGAAAAAAAAAAAAGTTGAAATTTTGTAGTTTGTAATTTTTTTTTCTCAATATTTGACATGAATTTAAATGTATAATCTTTCTGTTTCTAAAGATGTTTGGTGACTAAAATATAATTGTAATTAGTATCTCTGTTTAAAATATCTGTCTTGTTCAAATGCACCAAAATATATGTCCTATATTCTCTGAGAAATTAATAAAAATATTCATTTTCAAAATGGGGTGTACTCAATTATGTTGAGCACTGTATATAAAGAATCCCAACTCTATTTCAAATAAGCACAGTGGCCTGTTGCACGAAATGAGCACATTTCCAGTTGACAAAACTTTAAAAAAATCCAGACTGGTTAAGATCAGAATAAGCGGTTTCACAACACTTGTTATGTTCTCTGTTAAATCTGAGTTTAATTCAGAGTTGTGATTAACACATGCAACATGCACCTTTAAGCATGACGTGTGCAGCAAACACAAACAGCCAATCAGTTTGATTCATTTCTCTCAAGAGAGCCAGTGCAATTCACTTCAATTTAATTACGTTTACAATGCAGAAATAAACTGTTGATGCAGCAAAAGGTTGAGAAGGAAACTTAAAGCAAATATTAGTATGTCGATGCAAATCAATCCATCAACTGATTTTAATAATGTACTGTGGGTTCACAAACAGCTAAACATTTTAAAAGCCTTATATATTAAATAAAGTATAAATATTTTAAATGCAAATTCACTTTTAAAGAGATTATTGAAATTATCTTCAATTGAAAACTATTTGAATATATAATATAAAATATATGTAAATATATTTCAGATATTATAAATACATCATTAGCAACAAAGACAATTTTGACAAAGAATTCTGTTAGTGTGAAAGGCTTTAATGGGGACTGAGTGGCTTTGTTGCATCAAATACGTACTATACGCTTAAGTCGTGACGTATTGAATACTGTTTCCAGGTCCAAGCTGCTACACATTTGAATTGAGAAAATATTCGTTTATGGCCATTTTAGTCATATCACACATTAAAGTTAATTTTATATAAAATCATAGTGTACACAACAGTCTCTGGACTTGCTGCATCACAAATACCAAAATTTTAACAATTTATTAAAAAATGAATCATTTTCTGGCCATCTGATATTAGGTATGGGTATATATAGTGCGATCGTGATTTTCGAAAGTATTATCGCGCTTTGTAAACATTTATTATTACCATTTGATGAGTCTCCCCATACAGTTTGCTTGGACCCGGAAGCCTCTTCACGTGACATCACACTTAACAAGCGGATGCTTTACTTCAGGGCTGCTTAACCCTGTTCTTGGAAATCTAGCTTCCTTCTGATTTCAGTTGCAACCCATATCAAACACACCTGCCTGTAATTATCAAGAGCTGTTCAGGTCCTAATTAACTGGTTCAGGTGTGTTTGATCAGGGTTGGCGTTGAACTCTGTAGGAAGGTAGATCTCCAGGAACAGGGTTGAGCACCCCTGCTTTACTTTAAGGATTTCCAGAATCATTTATTGACATATATTAAGACTTTTAACTATAAAACAGGAGTTTCACAACATCTGCAACATCACATCATGGCCAGTAGCATTATTTATCAGCCAATAATATTGATATCTTTGAAAATAATGGCAGTGTGGTGGAGAATGTTATGTACAGTTGAAATCAGAATTATTAACCTTCTATTGATGTTTTTTCTTTTATAAATATTTCCCAAATGATGTTTAACAGAGCAAGGAAATTTTCACAGTATGTCTGATAAAATTTTTTCTTCTAGAGAAAGTCATATTTGTTTTATTTCAGCCAGAATACAAGTTTTACATTTTTTAAAATCTATTTTAGGGACTAAATTTTTAGCCCTTTTATGCAAATTTTTTTTCGATAGTCTACAGAACAAACCATCTGTATACAATAACTTGCCTAATTACCCTAACCTGCCTAGTTAACCTAATTAACATAGTTAAGCCTTTAAATGTAACTATAAGATGTATAGAAGTGTCTTTAAAAAAATTGTAAAATATTATTTACTGTCATCATGGCAAAGATAAAATAAATCAGTTATTAAAATGAATTATTAAAACTATTATGTTTAGAAATGTGTTGAAAAAAAATCTTCCCTCCCATAAACAGAAATTGGGAAAAAAAATAAACAGAGGGGCTAATAATTCTGACTTCAACTGTATATTGGTGTGGATGCTAAAATAGTTATTGTTACAAACTTTTAACCAGGTGTGTTTGGGTACCTGACATTCGGAAAGAACGTTGCTCCTGATATTCTGATGTCATACAGTGGTGGCGATGTCACCATGATTGTCGCCAGGCTTCTGTTTGGAATCTCAATCATCACCATCTACCCCATCATTGTCCTACTTGGAAGGTATGAAACCAACTGACTTATAGTTCTGCTATATTACTGTTCTACTGTTATTATGATTGAATGTCCAGATTCATTTAAGTGTGTTTGTGTAGATCTGTGATACAGGATCCATTGCTGCGGCGGCGTTTCAAACACACAGCGGTGACAGAGTCTTATGAGAGTCGAACCCGTGTAGCCTTGACCACAGCCTGGGTCACAGTCACTCTCCTCATCGCAGTGTTCATTCCGGACATTAGCAAAGTGATTAGTGTTGTCGGCGGTGTCAGCGCTTTCTTCATCTTCATATTTCCAGGTAATTTGACCTGACTTCATTTGATTTAATGGCCTTTTGCTTTGTCATGATTTTCAGATCTTAGATGAATTTGTGTTGCACATCATAGAAGTTTAGCATCCTTACATTTTAATTGCAATTTTTAAAATATCTTTAATATCTATCAAGTATAAAATTTGCATTGTGTTCAGTACATCCTGAAAGTATTCATAGCGCTTCACTTTTTCCACATCTTTTATGTTACAGCCTTTTTCAAAAATGGATTGAATTCCTTTATTTCCTCGCAATTCTACACACAAAACCCCATAATGACAATGTGAAAAAAAAAAGATTTTTTGAAATTGTTGCAAATTTATTAAAAATAAAAACCTGAAGAAGAAAAAAATCACATGTACATAAGTATTCACAGCCATTGCTCAATACTTTGTTGATGCACTTTTGGCAGCAATTACAGACTGAAGTCTTTTTGAATATGATGCCACAAGCTTGGCTCACTTGTCTTTGGGAATCTCTCTATCAGGTTGGATGGGAAGTGACGGTATACAGCCATTTTCAGATCTCTCCAGAGATGTTTAATAGGATTTAGGTCTGGGCTCTAGCTGGGCCACTCAAGAACATTCACAGAGTTGTTGTGAAGCCACTATTTTGTCGGTGTGCTTTGGGTCATTGTCTGCCCTAGTCTGAGGTCAAGAGCACTCTGAAGCAGGTCTTCATTCAGGATGTCTGCATTCATCTTTCCCTATATCCTGACTAGTCTTCCAGTTCCTGCTGCTGAAAAACATCCCCACAGCATGATGCAGCCACCACCATGCTTCACTGTAGGGATGGTATTAGCCTGGTGATGAGCGGTGCCTGGTTTTCTCCAAACGTAACGCCTGGCATCCACTCCAAAGAGTTACATTTTAGTCTCATCAGACCAGAGAATTTTGTTTCTGATGGTCTAAGAGTCCTTCAGATGCCTTTTGGCAAATTCCAGGCGAGGAGTGGCTTCTGTCTGGCCACTCTACCATACAGGCTTGATTGGTGGATTGCTACACAGATAGTTGTCCATCTGTAAGGTTCTCCTCTCTCCACAGAAGAACGCTGGAGCTCAGAAAGAGTGACCATCAGGTTATTGATCACCTCCCTGACTAAGGCCCTTCTCCCCTGATCACTTAGCTTAGATGGCCGGCCAGCTCTAGGAAGAGTCCTGGTGGTTCCAAACATCTTCCACTTATGGATAATGGAGGCCACTGTGCTCATTGGAACACTCAGAGCAGCAGCAATTTTTCTGTAACCTTCACTAGACAATCCTGGCTCGGAGGTCTACAGACAATTCCTTTGTCTTCATGCTTGGTTTATGCTTTGACATGCACTGTCAATCCTGGGCCCTTATATAGACAGGTGTATGCCTTTTCAAATCATGTCCAATTGACTGAATTTACCACATGTGAACTCCAATTAAGCTGCTGAAACATCTCAAGAATGATCAGTGGAAACAGAATGTACCTGAGCTCAAAGGCTGTGAATATTTATGTACATGTGATTTTTCAGGTTTTTATTTGTAATAAATTTGCAACAATTTCAAAAAATCTTTTTTCACATTGTCATTATGGGGTATTGTGTGTAGAATTTTGAGGAAATAAATGAATTTAATCCATTTTAGAATAAGCCTGTAACATAAAAAATGTGGAAAAAGTGAATCGCTATGAATACTTTCCGCATGCACTGTATTTAGAGACATTTTGACTTTGAAAATAACAAATTAAAGACGCCCAGTACACTTTTTTTTTAACTGTCTCTGCCTCCTGAATTATACATTTAGCTTCAGATATCATTGAATAATGAATACAAATTTTGATAATTTCTGTATTATTTGTAATATCAGTAATTTTTAAAAAATCATTTTGTGCCAGCTCTGTTACATTGGTTACAAAAAGGCATAACAGTTTGTAAAACACTAATAGAAAACGCTTGTGACTTGCTCCAAGTGGTCACTTCTTCTTGCGGGTAAACTCATTATTCTTCTCTCAGTCATTTGTACTAAATGTT
This sequence comes from Danio aesculapii, assembly GCF_903798145.1. Classification (NCBI taxonomy): domain Eukaryota; kingdom Metazoa; phylum Chordata; class Actinopteri; order Cypriniformes; family Danionidae; genus Danio; species Danio aesculapii. The sequence continues at coordinate 48,443,425 of NC_079452.1, read as the reverse complement.
TAGGATACACCAATAGTAGATTCATTATTTGTCAATTCTGTTATTGTGATAATTCAGTGAATTTCGCATACACCTTTTAAAAACAACAAGATGCAAATACATAAAATTCTGTTTTAGACATGCCATGTGGTTTTTGGTTTGAGATTTGCATCTTGAACTAAAGCACAAAACATTGGAAAATCTCAAATATCTTCTTGTCAACTCAGTTAATGGTTAAAATGTGCATTCATTCTTATTTTAAGGTCTTTGCCTAATATTTGTGGTGCAGTCAGAGTCAGTATCTCCTACAATGAGGTGAGAATATAAATCTTGTAGTTTTACAATCCCGTATTGACCTTATTCGTTACTTAAGAGCAAGCACAGTCATTGGAATCTTTTTGGCTTGAGACTTCTGTTCTCATTCACTTTTATTGATTTCTAAACGTTAAAAACAGCTTGTTATGCTGCTTGATGCCAAACTTTTATTGTTATTTTATTCTCCTTTTTATGTATAGTCACGAACTCTTGTTTGTAGAGCAAGCAGTTTGACTGTTTCTCCCATTAATAATTCCTAGTCATTTCCCTCATAGGCAATTGAAACAGAAGTTCTAAATCAATCTTAAGAATTAGATCAATAATAGGGAATAAGTCAATATAGGTCAATAGCAGAATAAGGTCAATATGGGATGTTGCAATACTTTTTCAATCGATTGTACATAACATTGTCTCTTTGTGTTGTTTTCCCAGATATCTTCTGGTCACATGGGGAATGATCACGCTTTTCTGTGGTACCCTTATCTTTGGACAGAGCACTTCAATCGCCATCATGCAACTCATAACTGAAGTTTAAATCTCCATTTTACTATTCAGTCCAAGGACTTTTAACTGCACTGAAAAAAAGATTTCTGCAAAATTGTTGCAAACAATTTATATGAGTTGAATTTAAACAAACAAATTAAATGGAGTCATTTTCAACTCAATTTGTCGGTTTAAATTCAGCCCAAATAAAATATTTACAACCACTTAAAAAGGGCAAAGTAAATCCAAGGACTCATCTTTGAATCTTTTCTTTCAGTGTGTATCAGAATCAGAATCAGAAAGAGCTTTATTGCCAGGTATGTTCACACATACGAGGAATTTGTTTTCGTGACAAAGCTTCTACAGTGCAACAGGATTACAGAGACAGGACAAAAAACAGATAATAAATATATTTTTAAAAAAATAGAAGTAGTGAGTGCAAATATACAGATTGACAAGTGTATGTACATGTTTATTACTATATACAACGTTATATGTGCAGCTGTTATGTGCAAATTGGCATGTAAAGTGTGTTGTTAAATAACAAAGTGTATGGTTAAACAAGTCTATTCCTTTAAAATGGAGAATGTAATCACAAATTATATCATAATAATGTTGGTAACACTTTACAATAAGATTGTATTGGTTAATGCTAGTTAGTTTTTCTCAGTGGCTTTGGTGCATTTCTCACAACACTATTTACATTTGCACAACAGTTAATGCATTTCTCAAAACAATTAGTACAAACTGCAGAACCTAGTTGATAACCTGCAAAAGCGTGTCACTTGCTCAAAATGGATAGCTCATGCCTCAAAAGTATTCATGTCAATGAAAGTGTCAGTCATCAAAATGAAAAGTCCTGACACCACTGTTTATCAACAAGATAGTCAAATGGCTTTGTCATGTTTTCATTAAGCCAGTTTACCAATGCAAAAAATGTCAGATTTTGGTGACTTCCTGAAAATGCTCAAGACAGCACTATATACTATTAGCACAGCCATTTGAAAACTACAGTAAAGTTAGACATCACTGTATTTAGTGAGGTATCTGAGTACAAGACACTGAATATCTATGTTTACATTTTTACTGCATACTGTATGCTCTTTACAATTCTAATTTATTCACAGCATTGTGCAAAAGAATAAATACACCCTTATTTACAACAAACATAAACTTCCTTTGGGTAGAGCTGTGCACAACTGTAAACTATATTGCAGTACATATTGGAACGGAACCTACAACATACACAGGTCTGTAAATCATTCATGGCATTGTTCAATTTGGAAGACATTTTCAGAAGAAAAAAAAGATTTTAAAAGTTTTATAAAATTTGCTTGACAGATTTTGACAACTAGTTCAACATTTTTGAATGTAATGACTCAAGTAATGAAATGAGGACTATTAGTTTTATATGGAATGACTATTCAGCATTCACAAGTTTAGTAAATTTTGCCTGACATGACATAAGCAAATGATGCTGTTTTAAAACAGCAGAGAGTTGTATGAAAGCACTGATGCATGTCCAAAAGCATTTGCAATTTGTTGGAAGGAATGAGAAACTGCTACTATGATGTGCACAAATCACTAATTGTTTTGAGAAATGCATTAACTGTTGTGCAAATGTAAATAGTGTTGAGAGAAATGCACCAAAGCCACTGAGAAAAACTGTAATGCATTTACTAACATGAACAAACAATCCATTTATTACAGTATTTGTTCGTTTTACTAATAGTTACAAGCATGACTTTGAATGTTAACAATGCTTTAGTAAAAGTTGAACTAAGATTAATAAACGCTGTACAAGTATTTTTCATAATTAGTTCATGTTAGTAAATACATTAACTAATGAAACCTTATTGTGAAGTGTGACCATAATGTTTTAAATGCTCAGACAAATAAGCAATGTAAACCTGTTATAGACTATCTATTTAGGGTTTCTGCAGGTTTAAGACTTTTTAAAACCCTTTTAAGACCATTAAGAATGAAATTTTAGACATACAGGGTTAAAGACTTTTTCTAATGGCCCAGTGTTATCATGAGGAATTTTGTAATCGTTTTCTTTCCCTTCAGTTTGGGGATTTTGCTGTAAAAATGTCAAACAGCTGTTGTCAATTGTGTGTGTGTGTCTATATATATATATATATATATATATATATATATATATATATATATATATATATATATATATATATATATATATATATATATATATATATATAAATGTTTAATTAAGATGTTTTGTTGGTCATTGGATGGATGTCTGTCCGATTGAGTGGCTTCACTTGGATAGAGCAAAATTAAAACCTGTTTAAAATTATTTAAAACAATATTTTATTAAAATTAGGACTTTTTTTTTTTTTAAATTTAAGACTTTTTAAGACCCAGCGGACACCCTGAGTATAGATTGTCTGTTTTTAAAATGTTCTGGAGCATTGATCGAAAGCAACCAATCACAGTTAGTTTTGTTCAGCATCATGTTTTGTAACGATGAAATGATGACAAATACAGTGGCAGCTCTTTTTCAGTACTTTATTGAATAGCAGCACTCTACATAATCTAGAATTTTAACAAATCGAAGACGAATATAATACTTTGCATCCCTGCAATAAATCTCTACACTCACTTATAAGAGAGAAAGCCAGTATACGGAAACATACATGGGTATAAGAAGTAGTATTTCATCAAACAATGCCATTAAAAGTGACTGCTCATATAGTAAGTTTGATTCATTTCATATATAGAGTTTCTTCTTGTTCCGTTACTGGAGTAATACAAAAGAAAATAAGAAATGCACAAAATCCATTTAAAGTAGCATAGCTAAAGTCTACGGCAAATCATTTACTGGACATTCATTTGTAACATGCACTCACCGTGAGGGGAAAAAACAAACCAAAACAGAAGGCAGGATCGGTGGGAAAGCAAACGGAAAGAAATGCTGCAGTTTGGGCCCAGTCGCTTTTTTATGGAGTCGAGTTGTTTACATTTTGAGCCAAAAGGGAATACAACAGTCTTGGCTTTACTGATCAACAGATGTGAAGATATGAGCCGCTCTGAAACATCCTCCACTATGAGGACATTTCACTCGACCTGAGAAATGGCATGATTTTGATGCCAAATGCTCAATTATACCGAAGTAATAAAACTGATGGACTGCTAAAGGGATAATTCACCTCAAAATCAACACTCTGTCATCATTTACTTGTTTCAAAATACAAAAGATATTGTGAAGAAAACTGGAAGCCATTGACTTCCATCGTATAATCCATCGCCAATGTTTATAGGATCTTTCCATAGATATTTACTTTAGATGTCACCTACACTGTTGTTGTCTATTGGATATTTTAGCCACCATTTTAGTACAGCGTAGCGCTCCTTTGACATGAATGTGGGACCAAGATGTAGTGAAGGCCTGGCCATTCGGAGCCGTAGATATGTAAACATTTATACATATATCTATTATCTAGAGCAGGGGTGCCCAAACTTGGTCCTGGAGGGCCAGTGTCCTGCAGATTTTATCTCCAACTTGCCTCAACACCTGCATGGATGTGTCTAGAAAGCCTAGTAAGAGCTTAATTAGCTAGCCCAGGTGTGTCTGATTGGGGTTGGAACAAAACTCTGAAGGACACCAGCCCTCCAGGATCGTGTTTGAGCACCCCTGATCCAGAGGTTAACGGATAAGTGACTGCACAGGCATTGCAGACAAGGAGCATGTGTTTGTGTGCATGGCAATGTATTATCTTCCTCCCTCTTAAATTTGATCTTATCCGTGTCCTGAAACACGCCCCTCTCCTGCTTTTACTTCTAATTCTAATGCAGGGAGCTATTCGTTTGTGAATGAATTAGAGCCCTGCATGGGCCTTAAATCTAAGCCCTAGCCCCGCCCTGCCCTGCTGAAAAATCCAGCTTAAACCAGCCTAGGTTGGTTGGCTGGTTTTAGCAGGTTGACCAGCCTGGTTTTAGAGGGGTTTTGGCCATTTCCAGGCTGGTTTCCAGCCATCTCCAGCCTGGTCTTAGAAAATGACCAGCTAAATCCAGCTAAAACCAGCCTGGTTTATGCTGGACATAGCTGGTTTAGGCTGGGCTCCCACCCTGGCTAGGCTGGTCAAGCTGGTTTTAGCTGGTCATCACCCAGCCTGACCAGCTAAGACCAGGCTGGAAATGGCTGGAAACTAGCCTGGAAATGGCCAAAACCCCTCCAGGCTGGTCGACCAGCTAAAACCAGCCAACCAGCCTAGGCTGGTTTAAGCAGGTTTTTTCAGTAGGGTGGCCCGAGATGCACAGGCTGTAGCCCGGCCCTTGCTCAACAGCTTATCATTGGCCCGAGTCTGACCCGAAGCCTGTTTTTTTCCCCCCGCTTATACTGTTACAGGCATTAAAATACGCCAGATTTGTATTTAATAGAAAATGTATGATTTTCTTGTGTTGTTGTTTTATCAGAATAATTTTAGTTTGTTTTTTTAAATGTAAGATTTTATTTAAGAGACATCGATATCCAAGCGGTATGTTGTCCACAGTGCATTTACTAAATTTTACTTTAAGTTGTGCATTGTGCATAACCAGTTGGCTCATTTAAAGTTGTCCCTACTTGAAAAGTTGAGCAGAAGTTTGCCTTTCCTCTAGTGTTTTTCACAGTTTAAAGTTCGCCATTGGCAGTTTTTCTCTTTATGTTCTCCATTGCACATGGCTGGAAATCTCTGTATGCAAGGCATCACTGGCACTTCCGAGCCCCACGCATTAGATCTCATTAAACTTTTTTTTTAATTTTTTCTAAAGCGGGCCCTGAGCCTGATATGTGTGCTAGCTATGACGTGAAAATTTGCCAGAAGCCTGGCCCTATGGGCATAAAAAAGTCGGGCTTGGGCTCAAATGCAGGGCTTTAGATTGAATCCCCGTTATGAACGGCTCATGTGAACCATCAATATCCTTGCGTCTCAATGTGCATATCCAACTTTCTGATCTAAACGGTATTTAACAATTGTAATATTCAATAATTTAGGGTGGACAGTGTGCACATTGAGGTGCAGGCACTGTTATGTTATCAGGCTTCCTTATAAGTTACTTCAAAAACTACTTCACTTAGCCGACAATAATACAAGTTTCTGGCATCAGCGTCTTGTTGTCATATTTCATTGACATTGTTTGCTGATTTTATTCAACAAAACTAGCAGAAGCTGGATCTGCTTATGGTCAGTGCAGTAAGTGACTGTATTATCATCAATAACATTACTTGTTTAGCACAAAAGTTCGTAACATCCTGTACAAAAACGTAAAAAACTAAATCTTACCTATGAAATGTTCTGCCTTTATGCTTTGTTTTCTTTGTTTGCTCATTGCTACACCCATACACAGCACGAAAGTCCAGCATCTTCACATTGGCTTTAGTCTTGACTAGTGCAGTTCAATGACTTTTCCCTGGGGAGCACTGTACAAATATGGCGGTGCTATTGACGCATGCTCAGGGTCCGTATGTGATATCTAGTGTATATATCTATGGGATCTTTCTTCAAAATATCTTCAACTACTCAAGACGAGTAAATGGTGTAAATTTCTTTTTTGGATGAACTTTCCCTTTAAGTCAATGCCACTCTTTAATTTAAGCACTCGTCCCGCATCCATATATTCCCTCTCAAGAATGATCAACATAAAAATGATGTTCTCTTCATCAGCGAATCTCATTTACACAAGCATTTCATTCCTCGTTCAGGAACATTGTGCTTTTTGGAGCAGATGTTGATTTGGATGTGTTGTAAATGTAGGCCCCTTGACTGGCAGTATTGGTCATGCTCACGGTTTTGACAGAAGCACCAGTCTCTCTACATGGCTCAGTGCGTTACACAAACGTTTCATGAAGATACAGTCCAAAGTACTTAACATACCAACCTATAACTAGTATTAAACAGCCTTTACAGAAATGCTAGTGTCCATGGACAGCTGTAGAAATACTTTGCTGCACAGTTTTTGTCTTCTCAGAAGTTGTACCGCAGGGAACTGTCTGCAAAGCAGCGGATGCGTGCTTGAATTGGGATGAAATATTAATCAGCCTCTTTTTCGTTAGTAGAGACTGTTCATGTAAGGTGAGGTTTTAGATGCAAAAGTGAGCTTCCCGAATGCGGTGGGAGTTTTAATGCGGTTTTCTGTATGTTGCAGTGGATGTGAAGAGGGAACTGTGTCTGGAGACACTACTTTTGGCACAATATCAAATGGATACTGTGTAAACAAGTAATTACAAAAGAGGAGACGGAGTGGGGGAGCAGAGAGAAAGAGGAGGTAAGAAAGCAGAGACTGTGACAGAGAGATAGAGAGGAGAAGAGAGGGGTTTCAGGCATTAAGCGGGACGTCCCACCCGCAGACCGGCTCACTTCTCAGTCTCTGTTCAGGCTGCACCAGGCGGCTAGATAGAAAGAGAGAGAGAGAGACAGTGTCATTATTAAAGCAATGAACGACTGTAAATGCAGTCTTTGTATGGCGGTTGACAAATTTCTGTAAACACATTCTAGACAAGCTTATGGTTTTGCGGTTATGCAAAGCACTGTAGAGAATGGCTGCTCAGATCATTTCACATTCACAGAGACACACAGATAGATTTAGTTTGCCCTGGAATGTGTAATGAAAAATTTGAGGCAGAATCAATGCACTTTTACTGAAAGCACAGACAGGCAGGCACTCGTACATACACATGCATATATTTATACAGACACACACATTTTAAGATCAACTATTTATAATAAATTCATTATAAATAAGTAAATAACTATATTTAATGTTAAACATATATAACAGTATGTAAACTAATATGTTTAATAAGTACTTTAATTAATTACGGACCCTTTTCACATTTCCAGGTTTCTCAGTAGCGGAATGCGTCATGGTTGGCTAAACTTAGAGACTATAGAATACACAAGACCTGTCACTTGTATACTTTTGAATGGGGAAAAGTGTAACTGTCAATATGGTGAATGAAGCCCCGCCTTCTAGTACAGGAGCCAATCAGTAATCGCTATAGGGCGAATGAAGCCTGCCTTCTAGTACAGGAGCCAATTAGTGATCCCTATCAAATGACAATCCTCCGGGGGAGGGGCTCGGACCAGACGTGAGTTTCTGCAGATTTTGTGTGATACAAACATTTAGAAATGAAACTAAATAGACAGTTGTTGTTTAATTTTATTGGTGATTCATAATACGAAATGTAATCGGAGCTTGGCAAGTAGTTTTGGAGAATTTGATGTTTCCCCATTCAAACAGAATGCCCGAGCATACTGCCCGAGAGGCGTTTCAAAGATGGCCGCCAAGTGAAATGACTTGCCTTAAAGGGAAAAAATTGCATGAGACTGATGACGGAAGCCAGAGGAAAGAATAACGGCAAATTTACTCTCAGCCCCATAGACGCTGCATTAGAAACACCTCGCATAAGCGGTAATATAAAATATTCATAAATGCATATAAATATTCATACGTTTTTTTAAAAATCGAAATATTAAAAACTTTCAAGGATTTAAGGTTATGACGATCATTAAATGCATCATAACTGTCTTGTGAAAAGAGTCCATAGATAATAGCAATTTTAGTTTTAAATAACAGTAGTTTTAAACTATACAACTTCCACATTATTAATTTAAATAATGAATATATGCTTTAATATATATGCATATGCATTTGTATAACATGTTTATTGTAATCTATTATAGTAAACTTGTTTGTAAAATGATGAAATGAATGTATTTCTATTCCATTTTTTTAATTCAAAATGTAACATCGTAACATCTAGAATTAGTAAAAAAAATCAGTAAACAACAAAATAGCCTGCCACTGTGTACATAAATTTCCCACTGTATAAAAATGGACAATTCTATTGTATCTTTTAAATTTAAAAGTGGCATCTACAATTAGTAAAAAATCAATAAACAACAAAATAACTTGCCATTGTGTACATAACTGTCCAAATGTATAAAAATTGTAACATATTTTGTATTTTTAAATGAAAAAGTGACATTTAGAATAAGGGAAAATCAATAAATTGCTAAATAATCTGCCACTGTGTAAGTGACAGAATAAAATGTAAATTATACTACAATTTGATTACAAATTACTGCTCTGCACCATTTGTGTGTCTATCTAAGTATATATGTTTTATTTACAACTACAGTTGAGGTCAGAAGTATTAGCCCCTGTTTATTTTTCCCCCAATGTCTGTTCAATGGAGAGAAGTTTTTTTTCAACACATTTCTAAACAATAGTTTTACTAACTCATTTCTATTAACTGATTTATTTTATCTTTGCCATGATGACAGTAGATAGTATTTTACTAGATATGTTTCAAGACACTTCTAAACAGCTTAAAATGACATTTAAAGGCTTAACTAGGTTAATTAGGTTAACCAGGCAGGTAAGGGTAATCAAGTAAGCTATTGAATAACGATGGTTTGTTCTGTAGACTATCGAAAAAAAAAATGATTGAAATGATTGAAATGATTGAAAATGAAAAAAAAAATTCAATGGGGGGCTAATAATTCTGACATCAACTCTCTGTAGACTCTTGATTGGTTTTTTTTTTATTTTTATTTTTTTAGTATTTCTCTTTTGCAATAGAACTGTAATGAGCGTGAGAGTGTTTGCATTACAGAAGCTCTTAATGCAGAGACTGTCAGAGGACAGACATGCTGAAAATGAGAGTAATCCTGCAGGGCAGGTAGGAATTCATAATAGCTATGAAATGTAAGGACATCAGTCCTCTAGACTACACAAGACATGCAAAACAAGCAGCATCAAAGGCTGGTTTGGCTCCAATGCCCACAGCAGCCTCTATAGCAGACAGAGGAACACACCGGGCACAGCGACAGTGGACACCGCCTCAGGCTGGCACAGAGTATCCACTTTCACATGCTGGAACGCCTTACAGGCTGCAGTCAGAAGATGCCTGAGAGAAAAATCAAGCGACACAGTTCCAGCATTATAATCAGTGTTCAGATGCAAAGCAGCATCAATAAAACCCTGTACATGTGACTTCGCAGCTAAATAGATTCTGAACAGAACTTTATTATTTATAAATTCTGTTGACTTTGTATATACTAGTCAACTAGAGCCCAATTTACTTCTGGTTTTAAGATGCAATTTTCAACAATTGCATTGATTTTTAACTAACAATACAAAAATGTTCATGCTATCTACCTTAATGTGCTTGTTCAATCAATAACATAATAATATTACAGAGATCTTCTTAGAAAATCATGTAAAGCATGGTGAAATTTAAGGAAAAGTCTTGACAGCGGCCAAATGAGAGGAAATTAACATGTTAAATCACAAATATCAATCATTATAGTAGTCTGCTTGATTAAGGTTATTAGAGTACATAGACATGTACTTGCAAAGTTAATTGGGTTTAGTAGAATGTTTTGAGGGAGTATCAAAATAAAGGGAAAGTCTATGAATACTCTAATAATGATGGATAATTGCAAAATTACTGTAGTCAATCATTTCACGGTAGTAAAACCATCATCACTAAAGTCTATTGAAGTACATTGAAGTGAAATCAAAATTTATAATGCTTATTTTGTTAGCGCACATTGTTTATCTTAAGGTCAACAATGAATCCGTAGTTGATTCACTGAATTTTTTTTGTTTTGGTAATCTTCAATCAAAGTCTGACATGTTGCTTCCACAATAGGTGTGGCGGTCCTTCTCTGTTGACGTCAGTTTGATATTTTTTAACCACACCCCTTTTCTACTAGGGGAAAATGTGCAGTAAGAAAGCCCCACCCCCTACTTAATATCCAGTTTCAGTTGGAAGTACATCAACATACCGAAATAAAAGTCTTAACAAATTCCAGTTCACACTGACTTTAAGAGTTAAAGAGATAGTTCACCCAAAAATATATATTTCCTCACCATTTACTTTCACTAAGGATGTTCTAAACTTTTATGAATGTCTTTGTGTTGCACACAAAGCAAGATATTTTGAACAATGTTGGAAAAAACAGCCATTGACACATACTAGGAATAAAAAATACCATGGAAGTCAATGGCAGTTCATTTTTCAATACTCTTCAGTATATCCTCCTTTGTGCTCAACAGAAGAAAGAAACTCAAACCGGTTAGGAACACATACAAACTTATTTTTGTCTCAAAATAACGTATACGATCATGGTAATCAAGACGAGCAAAGTTGAGAGAGAAAATCCCACTGAATACACCAAACACTGAGAGATGCAAAAAAGAAAAGCTCTTTTACCTCTTCCACTCCTCTTCTCCATCCCAGAACTCATACACCACAAAGGAAAGGCCATCAGGCAGCCGGACAGCCGTGACACTGGAGAAAGAAGAAGAACAACTCTAGAAAACACTTTCATTCTTACACATTTCACTTTGATTCAGCAAACTGATGGAAAACACTGATTAATCTTGTAGAAACAGCGTAGACAAAGAAAATGGATATAAATGTCTTCAATTAGAGGGCAATTACTCTCATTCTACAGAAACTGTAAACAGAGGCACAATCCTCCACTGTAGTGTTTGAGCCTCCACTTGATGGCAGTGCTTCCTCATATTCCTGCTGTGCTACAGCTGCAGCCCTTCAGGCAGTAAAACAGCAACGATTAGCATTAGCTCAATACATCAACAGACATCTAAGCACAAGCTAGCTCTGACAACCCCCAGACTCCTCAAACTTTCATTAGAGGCAGCAAAACTCGCAACACAGCTTTTTAACACTTTCTGGATATGGAAATGATTCAAGCTGTACTCAAATTTGAGTCGACTGCATGCTAGCAAACTCGCCATATCCTGCCTAAAGCACCTGCAGATGTTTAAAGTCAGCGTTAATTGTTTTTAGCAGTGCATTTCACTTGTGTTATTTGATGGATTTAAGTGAAGCATGATTTTCAATGAGAAAAATTAAAAAAACAAAGTCATTTGTGTGGTAAAAAGTGGATGTTACATACACAAATCGAAACTCAATGTGAGCTATTTGACTGATGACTACACTGTCAAAATAGTCCCTGTTCATACACATTCAAGAAAATGAAATGCTGCACTCTGTATGCCAGGCCAGTAGATGGCGATGTCACTTTTAGAAGAAACACTTTTTAGTTAGAAACACTAAGCACCTGTGCACACAAATTATTTTGTGACTAGATTGCACATGTATAGACCATTTTGAGTGATGTAAACAAAAATGGCTCTAACGTATTTCCTGCTGTACATTTTAAATTTCTAAAGCTTCCGAGAATTCAAAAAGAGCCACATATTGATAAATAACGTTATGACAGCTGTTTTAACATTAAGATATGATTGAATTGCCTATTGTTACAGTTATGAAATAGTTTGATAACAAGCAGGAAATGTTCATGGGCCAATGATATCACAACATTGAAATGGTCTATTATAACTAAAAAACGCAAACCTTTTTCCCACATTTAGATAAAATTGTTACATTTTGTAAATAAAAATAAAATAATAAAACAACATTTAAAATAAAATACAAATAAAAAAAATGGTAAATTGTCGTGTAAACACCCTCTAAAAGGTAACATGTGTTTTGAAATAAAACACAAAACATAAACATACAGTAACCGGCCACTTTATTAGTTACACCGGTCCAACTGCTCGTTAACGCAAATTTCTAATTAGCCAATCACATGGCAGACACTCAATGCAATTAGGCATGTAGACATGATCAAGTCGAGCATCAGAATGGGGAAGAAAAGTGATTGAAGTGACTTTAAATGTGGAATGGTTGTTGGTGCGAGACAGAGTGGTCTGAGTATTTCAGAAACTGCTGATCTCCAGGCATTTTCAAGCACAACCATCTCTAGGTGTTACAGAGAAAAATGGTCCAAAAAAGAGAAAATATCCAGTGAGTGGCAGTTCTGTGGGCGCAAATGCCTTGTTGATGCCAGAGGTCAGAGGAGAATGGCCAGACTGGTTTGAGCTGATAGAAAGGCAACAATAACTCAAATAAAATAACCACTCGTTACAAGTGAAGTACAGAGGAGCATCTCTGAACGCACAACACATCGAACCCTGAGGCAGATGGGCTACAGCAGCAGTAGACCTAAAGCACGAGTCATCTCAGACTGGTTTCTTGAGCATGACAATGAGTTTACTATACTCAAATAGCCTCCACATTCTCCACATTGTAATCCAATAGAGCACCTTTGGGATGTGGTGGAACGGGAGATTTGCATCACGGCTGTGCAGCCAACAAACCTGCAGAAACTGCGTGATGCTATCATGTCAATATGGACCAAAATCTGTGAGGAATATTTCCAGTACATTTTTGAATCTATGCCACAATGCAGTTCTGAAGGCAAAAGGGGGTCCAACCCGGTACTAATAAGGTGTACCTAATAAAGTGGCCTAATAAAGTCTTCAATGCAACATTTCCCATTTTAGTTTAGTTTAAATTGAAGTGCAAAATGAAGTAAAATCAAACAAATAAAAAAACTAAAAATGTAATAAAACTTTATAGTCTAAAATTAACTAAACTTTAAATCTTAAACCAACTAAACAATTTAAATAAAGAATAAAACTAAACAATAAAACTATTCAAAATTAAATTAACAAAAACTATAATAGTATGTTTATCGTTGATATTACAATAAGAAAACAGGTTAATTACCAGATTAATAATGTTTCCACATAGTAAACAAACACTGAGTTATGAGTTTATCTGATTTAAATGAGCAGTTGTAGAAAGAAAGAGCATCTCAATCACTGTTCAGAAACTAAAAGAAATATCTGACAAACAGACAGTGATAATGGAGTAATAGAGGAGGAAGGCTGACAGAAATAAGGCAGATTAAAGAGAGGCTAGAGATGACAGTTTTGGGGTCTTTGCAGAGGCTTGCAGATGTTCTCACTGATCAATTATTCACTAGTCTGATGTGAATCATGACGGCAGTACAAAATGCTGCCATACAAAGGCCTCTCCTTGAAAACACTACAAAGGACCTATTTTACTCACTGCTCTTACATTAATATTTCATGCTGCGGGGAGGAAAAATGCTCTCAGTCGTGGCCTGACCAAAATTGTGAAAGTAAAGCAACTGTTCAAAAGTTTGGGCTCTCTATATTTGTTTTAAAGAGGTGGTGCACTTCAATATCATATTTTAAACATGTGGAATGTAGCTGTGTGAACATAAACAACATTTCTGAATGTAATATGCTCAATGTTCAATGCAAAGGGAGACACTGGCTTTTACAAAGTTAGCTTAGCAAAGCCTACAGCGAATGAAATTTGGGGACTACAAAAAATTACATCTTGGCTAGTGAGATCACAAACACTTCAGGTTACATGGAGCAAATGGGCATGGCCAGAGGCACTGTAATGGTTATAGCAGAGAAAGCTAAAATGCCATCCAAACGCTGCTATTTCCACAGAGCTTCTTCTGTTTCTGTATTTGGGCTTCCAAAGGACACGACACAAAGAGAGAAGTGCTTACAATGTAATTTTAATTATGTTCCAGAGAATTGTAAAAAATATATAGCTAGCATTAGACAAAGGACAGCTTACAGAATCTCTTCCAGTTCAGTGCTGGATATAGCTACAAACTCCTCAAAGGAGCGCCTCCAACCATAATAGACGAAGCTGTGGATTATGAGCCACAAACTTATTTTTATTTTGTTAAAATTGATCTATTACATGCATCGCGTCTAGTGTTGTACACTCAGAAATAAAAGTACGTGAGCTGTCACTAGGGTTGTACCTTTTCAAAAGGTACACATTTGTATCACATTTGTTGAACAAATTTTTACATTTTACAATTGAAGACTGCATCATTACTTATTTTAATTATTTTTAAAGTAGTGTTTAACACATTTTTTTTCTTTTTCTTTATTTTTTATTATCTATATTCTTATTTCTTTTTCCTTGACTGAACTAAAAATACATATTTAAAAAAAATCTGAAACTTCTCAGGTCAATAACTAGCCACCCTATGAATTATATAGTACATTTTTGCCAGTGGTTCCAAAACTTGGCCAACACTTTAAAATAATGGTCCATTAGTTAATGTATTTACTAACATGAACAAGCTATTAGTAATACATTTGTTACAGTGTTTATTCATCTTTGTTAATGTTAAATTAAGTATTGTTAGTTCATCTTGGGCAGCACGGTGGCGCAGTGGGTAGCACGTCTCACAGCAAGACCCCTGATTAATAAAGGGACTAAGCTGCAAAGTAAATGAATGAATAGTCCATGTTAACTGAGTGCATTAACTAATGTTAACAAGCACAACTTTGGGTTTTAATAATGCATTAGTTAATGTTGAACTATGATTAATAAATGTTTTACAAGATTTTTCATACTACAGTAAGTTAACGTTAGTAAACACATTAACTAACATTAACTAATGGACCATTAAGTGTTACTAAAACTTGCCTATAGGTAACCTAATTAACTTAGTGAAGCCTTTAAATGTCACTTTAAGCTGAATATCATGCATATAAACAAAATGGCAAAGACAAAAGAAGTTGGTTATTAGAAATTAGTTCAGCAAAGAAAAACAGTTGGAGTCAAATTATTAGCCTGTTAATTTAGATATATATAAATAATAATAAATATAAATAAATGCAATTATTTGAATAAATGAATGAATAAATAAATAAATGAATGAACGAATTAAAGACTAACCAGTTTAGTATTTAAAATGTACTGACCAAATTAGTATTTAGTACCACTGAGATACTATTGTAGTTTTGAAAACCTATTAATTAACATTAATCTCTTCCATTTGTCTTGTTTCTCTGGATTTACTAAGTGTGATTAAGGCAGTATTACAGTAGCTTAACCAGTTTCATGTGCAAACTATTCTCTGATCTTTTAGGACTTTGCAAACACAATGTATTAATAGTGTAGAAAAAACAGCAATTGTTCAGCCAGTTTCATCATTAATTCCTGAACTAGAATAACAACATTCCCCTCTGCTTGTCTGCCATCTTTATCCACAGGAGGCAAAACGACACAGTATCATTTTTCACCACATCAGAGATACATGCACATTGTTGGAACACAAGCATTTAGAAGAGAAACACAGGTTGATTCTCCAAGAAATACATCACTGTATCATTACCGCTGCCCTGCAACAGACACATTCAAACTGATATGGAGCATTGTATAATACAAACTGAAAATACTTTAATTCGATAGCACAAAAACACAGACTTTGTAATGATTTATAAATTCAACAAGATGCAATGAGAGGTTAGTATACAGTAGGGAATTAAAGAAACACTGCACTTTTTTAAATAGCTTAATTTTACTACTTAGTTTGATCATTTTTTTAATCCTTTCACCTGATGTCCAGGTCTGGCCAGAGCATGTTTAACTTAGCTTAGCATTGATAACTGAATCGGATAAGTCCATCAGCATCTTACTTAAAAATAACAAAATAGTTTTGATCATTTTCCTATTTAAAGTTTGACTCTTAGGTAAATTAGTAAAACTCTTTTGTCATTTCTGAGAGAGATGCTAATTAGGGTTGGGCGATGTCGACTAATTTGGCATCGTACTTCGTACAATTTGTCATCGTAGGTGGTGGTGAATTAATTATTTATGAATAATTAATTAAATCATAACTAATTAATTATTTATTGCCTACCATTTCAACTACCTGACCCGCATAGTCTTTGTTTTACCCATAACTAAATCATAAATAAATAAAGATAAGTTACACACAAATTACCATCTGTCAATCACTTTTTCTGCGGGACTCTGGCATGAATAGGCAGAGTGATCTGTGTCGTTATAATGGCGTCAACAAACTTGGTTGGTAAAAAAAGTGCACAACCAACATGAACCAATTTAAAGTAGAAGCACGAAAGCGAAAGGATTAGTGTACTGACATGTTACCAGAGTCTCTTTTAAGGCAAGTCATTTCACTTGGCGGACATCTTTGAACGCCTTTCGGCGGTATGTTTGAGAATTCGGGAAACATCAAATTATCCAAAAGTGTTTGCCAAGCTTCCAGTTACATTACATATTTGGAATCGCCAATAATATTAAACAACAACTGTCTCATAGGTTTAGTTTCTAATCAAATAAAATCGGCATATTTTCAGGTTACCCGAGCACATGCGCATTCGAAATGAAAGCGGTCACAACACCAATCTTATTTATGGCAGTTCTACACATTATCATCCTCTGCATAATGATCGTCTGATCGCGCAGCTCCTCTAAAGTAATCCACAACCTGTTCTAGATGGCGAATCTCCTCCAGAAATGACAGCGACTCTGTTTACAAGTTTGTGGCCGTTTGAGTAGCTGCTGCTGTCATGTGATGTGCGTTTGACAGGACGAACTGTTCTTCGCGTTAATTTCATACAGATTACAAAACTGTGTTTCCAAGTGTAGTGGGTTCATTTAAAAGTAGACGTTTCAAGCTTTATGTGGGTATATTTCTTATGTCTGTGAAGCAAGTATTCGCTGAGATTCCAGTGTGTTTGTTGACCACAAAATGTGTCGTAAAAGCACACGTCTGGTCCCCTGGAGAAACGTCAGTCTATAATGATCGATGATTGGCTCCTGTACTAGTAGGCGGGGCTTCAATCGCCATATTGACTGTTACACTTTTCCCCATTCAAAACAATACGAGAGACAAGTCTTGTGTATTCTTGAGTCTTTGACGTTACTCTATCGAAGAGTCAAGATTAATTAAATATCACATTTAACAACTATAGTAAGACATGATTCAGCAGTACATCCTTGATAAACTGTCCGATGTGCACTGCTCTTTGAGGTTTTGTGCTCAAAGCACCTACTGACTGCCTGGAGCTCAGACGTGTGCATATGCTGCTGCAGCGCATGCCAGTGTGTGTGTGTGTGTGTGTGTGTGTGTGTGTGTGTGTGTGTGTGTGTGTGTGTGTGTGTGTGTGTGTGTGTGTGTGTGTGTGTGTGTGTGTGTGTGAATTCATGTGATGTGTGTTTTCAGTGGTATAGTGTGGAAGCAGGGCTTTTCAGAAAAGCTAGATGAAATGCCAGTGTGGGCGTACATCGTTTTCATTCTAAAATGTCATTTTAAAACTAAGACGTATTAGTGTAAATGGTGTCTGAGTGTGTATTTTTCATGAGTGGGTTGCTGGGGCGTGGGGCGGAGGATCGCGATGCCAGCTCAGCATTGTGTTGTCTAAACAGTGGAGTGTTTCTTTAAAAAACGCTCAGTAGAGCAGGGATGTCAAACTAAATTCCTGGAGGGCCGCAGCCCTGCACCGTTTAGTTCCAACCCCAATTAAACACACCTGATCAAACAAATTGAGTCCTTCAGGCTTGTTTGAAACCTACAGGTAAGTGTGTTGAAGCAGGGTTGGAACTAAACTGTGCAGGGCTGCGGCCCTCCAGGAATTGAGTTTGATATCCTTGCAGTAGAGGGTCAAAGTAAGAGAATGATGAGAAGTGAACTCACTGGAAACAGTCTCTCTGAGTAGACACATTCTTCAGGTATTGTTTCAGGGCCTCACAGAAATCACCCAACTGCTTCTGGGAAACTTTCATCTCCTGGCGGATCAGGTACAGGGACTAAAGACGGAGAAAGAGAGAAAGAAATGGGCAGATTAGTTTGCAGCAGTCTGAATTCCTAATGAAAAACCTGAATCTCTGGGGCCGATGGGGATATCTTTTGATTAAAATGCAGGTAAAGTTTACAAATACTTTGAGTTTTATAAAAGGGATTGTTCTTTCTTCAGTTGAGCATTAAAAAACATTTTTTGTGTTGCTGAAACTGTGGTCCTTGGTGACTCATGAAATGCAAGTCAGTAGCTAATGGTACATATACAAAAACATACTGTATATAAAGGCAAAACAAAATGAATACCCGCAGCTCCTAGTAATAAGCTGAGGTCTTGTGAAGTGAAAGGATCATTCTGTGCAATGAAACTAAACATTATTTACAATATAATCCACAGCCTTGGCAAATGGTCATGAGTTTTTTCATGAATATCTGGAGTGAATATCTGGAGCGCAACCTGTTGAATAATGGCGTAATTAAGGATACAAACTATATTGTATTTACAACTTTTTTATGTTGCAGAATCAAGGATAAGCACAAGAAAATGAAATTTTGAAGAATTCTAAAATGTTTGCTCTCCTTCTCTGTAAACAAACATTGTGAATGATCGATTTGCTTTATAAGTCCTCAATGTATCTTCAGGAGCCCTTTGTATTAATTTGGCTGTATAATAATATAGCTTGTATATGTTTTTCTGACTCTCACAGTGCCATTAACTGTTGACTTGCATTTTAATCACCAAGGACTAGAGAAGAGATGCTCAAAGTAGGGCCCGCAGGCCAAAGTAACCTTTGATTTAGCCCACCATCCCATCTGAAAAGAGAGCAAGAATGATGGGGAGGTGGTTGGGGCAAATGCCTTTGACAGAGAGATTTTAAATAAAATTTCGCTTTATATCTGAGCTACAAAAAAGCCAACTGAAATTAAATGTTTCAACTAAATGTTGTAAATGAATCAGACTTTAAAAATGTAAAAACTGTCAACTTGTCACAAAAAAATCAGCGAGCAAATCTAGGCAAAGGCAGGAGCAGGTTGATGAGTGTTTTCAGCGTTGAATCCATTGTGTTATAATTGAGATTTTACTGCATTAGTTAATATAATTTAAAGCAATGTTTTCTAGTAATTCTCAAATGTTAGCAAATAAATTAGGAAA
The DNA here is from genome assembly GCF_903798145.1 of Danio aesculapii. Lineage (NCBI taxonomy): Eukaryota > Metazoa > Chordata > Actinopteri > Cypriniformes > Danionidae > Danio > Danio aesculapii. The sequence continues at coordinate 48,423,997 of NC_079452.1, read as the reverse complement.
AAGAAAAAGTTTGGGCACCCAATTTGGCATCGTTCGATGTCTAATGTAAAACATTGTGATAGACGATTGCATCATCGTCATAGGCAGCAGTGAACTGATGATTTATGAATAATTAATTAATTCAGAACTAATTAATTATTTGTAGCCTAATGTTTCAACTACCTGACCCGCATGGTCTTCGTTTTACCCATAACCAAATCATAAATAAAGATAAGTTACACACAAATTACCACCTGTCAATCTCTTTTTCCGCGGGACTCTGGCATGAATAGGCAGAGTGATCTGTCTCGTTATAATGGCATCGACAAACTTGGTACATGCAGGAAAGCGAAAGATTGAAGCAGAGCACTGACACTGTGACACGTTACCTGATAGATTCAAATTATGTGAACATAACCTACACTGCAGCGCATGACAGAGAGTGTGTGTGGTCATGTGATTTGCGTTTTCAGCGGTTTAGTGTGGAAGGAGGCTTTTCAGAAAAGCTAGATGAAACGTCAGTGTGAATGTGGATAGTTTTTGTTCTAAAATGCCATATTAAAACTAAGACGTATTAGTGTGTTCTTCGAGAGTGGGTTGCTGCTTCGTCAGGGCAGGGCGGGGCGGAGAATCGCGATGCCGGCTCAGCATTGTGATGTGTATCGGCCATCAGCGATGGATGATGGCATCGTCTATTGACCCAACACTACCGTCGACTACCGTTTTAGCTAAAAATCCTCTTTAATGTTCTACTAAAGAAAAAAAGCTATCTATATCTTACATAGCCTGAAGTGAGTTCATTAAAAACAAATAATCATTGTTGGGATAACAGACCTTTTAATATTTTTTTCCTGATGTGTATATTTACATTCTTTTTAGGCAAAATAAAAACATATTTAGAGACAAATTACAGCATACAGTAAGTGGTCTAGAAATTATGTGACCCTGCAAAACTAGTCTTATATTGCACAAATATGCAGTATTTCTGTTAATAATACAAAATATATTTTATGGGTCAAAATGCTAGATTTTTAGATCATGTTCCATGAAGACATTTTGTAAATTTACCTCTGTAAACATACTAAAACGAAATTTTTGATTAGTAATGTGCAATATTAAGCACTTAATTTAGAAAACTTTAAAGCCAAGTTTTCTCAGTGTTTAGATTTTTCTGAACACTCAGATTCCAGATTATCAAAAAGCTGAATGCTGTATCATAGCCAAATATTGTCCTATCCTGACAAACCTAACAAACAAACAAATGTGTGACAGACATTAGAGGAAGAAGTATTAAGACTTGAGGATTGTTTTAGACAGGTCTGGAGCTTTTTTATACTCTCTCAAATGGCTTAGCAGACCTGATGCCCAAACAGACACATTACACACACTGAAAGAAAGAAACCATTACAAAGTATGATATAATCTAAAAGCTCTAACTGACTTTAAAGGGCACCTAGGTTACCCCTTTTTTCAAATTTAATATGAGTATTTTGTGTCTCCAGAATGTATCTGTAAAGTTTCAGCTCAAAACACCCATCAGATTTTTTATTATACCTTTTATTAAATTCTAATTAATATATTTTTGCACCAGGAGGCTGTTTTGGTGTACTGCTCCTTTAAGGCTAGTCCTCCCCGTTTTGCGTGCCTTAATCTCCACCCTCAGCAGATTCAGACAACATACAGATTTAACGTCCACAAAGCGGGATTGAAGCGTCTTCTTTTATAATTGTTCTGACACACGGCTGTGCTGATGAAGTGAACCTGAAATAAATCACTGTAATTCATTACACACGTGCTCTGTTTTAAAACATTTTAAACTTGTAAAACTCACTCTTGATCACGTTTGATTGATGATCCTAGCGAACTGAACAGACCTTTTATTCCCGGTTGCTTTGTGCTCGTCCTCTCTTGTTGATATGATTATACACATGACTACCGGGACATGTTAATGCGCGCAGCTGTCAATCAATTCGGTGGGCGGGGGGACCGCACTCCTACGTCAAGTTGCGATCGGTCTGAAAACCGCTCCAATTGGTCCACAGTTTTTAATTTGTTAAATTGAAAAAAAAAGGACTGGGTGTGTTTATATCACCCCAATATGACGGTCTATACACTATACCTGCACATTTGTCTGTCCAAACAGCTTGAAAAGTAGATTTTTCACCATTGGTTCCCTTTAATAAAGTCAAAATCAATATATAACTCTAGAAACTGACACTTTTGACAGGTTTTGTTGTCCAGGGTCACATAAGTTATAAACACTTAACTCTATCAGCCTGTAATAACGGCATGTGATGCTGCAACATGCGATAAAATCTTTTTAATGTTAATCAGAGTTTTGACCTAACCATCTGGAACAATGACACAGGTTGTTTCTATTTCTGCAATGTCGCAGCAGAACAACATGAATCAACGGCAATTAGTTGCTTTTTGATTTAGTGGCTGATTCAGATTCATTTGTACGATTTCATTTATACAATTTGCACACAAATTTGACATACCCCAATGACGGTTGGGTTTAGGGGTGGGGTTTGAGGATACACCACCTTTTAAAAATCAAAAATTTTCATACAAATATAATCATATGAATTGGTAGGAATTAGCCACTTTTCTGATAATATGTAAAGTAGTTACGTTTTCTTGTGAGACCAGGCTGCATGAACTACTATGACAATTATCATGTCAGGTGCTGATTTTGTGCTTTATTTAGTTTCAAATGTTAGCAGTGTGACTTTGAATACAATTTTATGTTACATTTACTGTCATACAGAATGCAGCAGCAGTAAGTTTATCTCAGATTGTCACTGAGTTTTAATAATGTTAATCAGGTTTAATATTCATTAATTGGATTATAAACTTGCAGTAATGCACTATTCTGCACTTCTGAATGAACTTCTGTGGTATTTAAATGTTTCTGTCGTGTTGTGTCTGGCAAGGACAGGCAAATTGCTTGTCGCTGGAACCTTGTTGTTAGAATACACCGCAAACCTGCTTCAACTGCTTTAAAAGCTTTGGCCCTCATTTATTCTGAGTCACGATATTTAATGCAGATGAAGGGTTATGTAAGATATGAATATATGGTTGCCCCTTTAGGAGAAGGAAAAATAAATATGGTACATACTTGAGAGAAAAATCAATACAGCAACTCTTTTGGATAATTGCCTGAGAAACTAATTAATTCCCAGTGTAATGTAAATGAAGTAGAATTGTGGGAGTGTGGTTGGCTACGAAATGAAGTACAGGGCAAATCACATGGCCTGCTTTGTGACAAACACACACACACAAAACAGATACGCTGTGTAAAAATATATAACATTTTCAGAGGGATCAATTTCCAACTTAACGGAAATGAAAGTGAACTGCCTCTGACTTGGATATTTCACATATAATTGCACCTTTCTGGTGTAACATGTCACTCAGACCTCCCACTCTTTTCTAAATCGGTTCTGTCATCTTGAACCAGTTTTATTAAGTCTGAGAGATTTGATTAAATAACCAAAATTACCCAGTGACACACTAAGAAATGATAGGTTTAAATGTAATAATTGCTTGGCTGAATATTTCCACATTGAGACCCAGAGGAGCCTGGAGTGTTGATTAACATCTGCATTTATTTATGAAAACTCAAAGGTCTAAAATGGCCATATGTTGTTTTTTTAAACAGAATTTTAACTGAAATATTCTAAAAATGTATATAAAATAATGCCGTTAATTTTTTGTTTGTTTGTTTTAAACTACAGGAATACTTTTATTCAGTAAAAACATGTCAGGAAGGGTATTTATAATGCTGCTAAAATGATTAAATATAATAAATGCTGCTCTTTTAGTCTCTGCTCATTAAATCTAGAAAAAATATGATAGTGATCATAACAATAAATCAGGTTTCATACACATTTTTACAACAAAAATTCTATGACTTTATCAGGACTTTCAAGTCAATTTTCATGACCTTATGTTTCATGTAATGGTGGTAAATCATTAGAAACGTTTAAATTGATCACAGCATATCATAAAAAAGGCAATAGTTTCAATTTATTTTCATATCTATGTAAAATACACAGCACTAATAATGTGAGAGCATGTTTGGCCAAGAAAACAAAAGTAAAAACAACTAACCTCCATTCCAAAATACATATATTTGTCAAACTAATTTTAGATAATCCTAATATTTTGTTAAACTAGTAATAGTAGGTAAAACTACTTCTATTATAAAGCCGCGATTACACTGGACTTTTCGCTCGATAGACTTTCATTCATAGGCATGCGAATGCGACAGACCAGAAACGCAAACATGTGTGACAAGTTTTGCATTTCACTGCATTCGAAAGTTCAAGCTTGGTGAAGTTTTTTTTTTTTACTGCGAAATCACATCACATAAGACCACATCATTGAAACAACTCTGAGTCGACTCTTTTATTTAAAAATCTGTATTTTTAAACAAGGTGGATTCCCTCAGCTGGATGTTTTCAATCACTTAGAGCTGTGTTACACACTGTATGGATCATTTAAAATATGAAATTTAAAATATGAAGCAATCGCTCACTTTTATTAATGTCTAATCATATTGTTTAACCCCGCCCCTTTTCATAGTGCAGAATTTTGCAAGCACAAGCTTTAGTGTGACAGCAGCTTAAGTCACTTTGGACAAAAATGTCTGCTAAATTACTAAATGTAAATGTAGATTCCATGACTTTTCCAAAACCTTTTGGGTTTTTCTGTTTTTCCAAAACTTTTCTAGTCCTGGAAAATGCCATGTCAAAATTTTCCAGGTTTTCCATGATAAATGTTTCTTGAACACAAAATCAGCATTTTATAATGATTTTTGAAGAGTCACTGAAGACTGGAGCAATGATGGTGACAATTCAGTTTAGTCATCATATGAAATTTTAACAGCATTTTACAATATCACAGTTTTTCTGTCCTTTTTTCCCGACAAAATAATGTTATGCTACCTTGAACTTGGTGAAGTTTGGGACTTGTGAACTGGAGGAAGAAAGTTCCTGTCAAGCTCTGACAAAGTACCAGACTTCAATAGTCTTTTCTGATTATTCCTTTAACAAATGTCCAACAAATAATTCGTTGCAGGGTGGATTATTGCAATAATCACCAGAACGTTCACTCATCTTCAATGATGATCAGTCCCACACACAACCGCACTCCACTAGTGTTTGAAGGGAAAGGCGCGTTCACGTTTTACCGTATCTGGCTCTTCATATTTGATATTGTTTCGTGTCGACATCAATACACACAGGCAAAAGATCCAGAAGAAAACGAAAGAAATCATTTAAACAACTCTGGACTATTTTATTAAAAAAATCTATATTTTTAAACAAGGTGCATTTTCAGATTTGACCCTCAGCTGGATGTTTTCATTTACTTAGAACTGTGTTACACACTGTATGGAAGGTCATTTTAAAAAACCCATAATAGGGGCTCTTTAATAACTAATTTCCTTTGTCTTTGCCATGATGTTTTTATTTGCAAGATACAAACATTCAGCTTAAAATGCTATTTAAAGGCTTAAACAAGTTTATTAGGTATATTAGGCATGTCATTGGACAACAGTGGTTTGTTCGGTAAAGAAAAAGAATCTTAATACTGGGGGCTAATAATTAACTTTTAAAAATGTTTTTATTATTATTATTATTTCAGCATAACTATAAGAAACAAAAAATATCCTTGCTATTTTAAACATCACTAGTATTTAGAAAAGAATAAAGATTTTACAGGAGGGCTAATGATGTAATAACTTTTATATGCCACATTACAATCACACAAGTGCACTTCAACAAGTCATAGCTTCACAGGACATAAAATAGTAAGAAAATTTAAGTAAAAAGTAGTAAGTAAAAAGTATTTTTTTAAGTTTTTTTTATAGATTACAGAGTAGATTTGGTATGTGCTGCATGCACATCTTGTTGTCACATCTTTAACAGAGCATGTGTTGTTCCTCTGCAGGTGGGAAAGATAAAACCCAAGCAAAAGTATTAGACCATTCCATTTCACAGCCATCTTTTTCCCCAAAGGCAAGGGCAATAAAAGAGCAGAAGCCCGGTAATAAACCCTGAACTTAATCAAGATCTCCATGCCACCCAGCACTCAGCAGAATGCAATCAGAAACACTACATTACCCGACCTACACAAAACCCAAGTAGGATCATTCTGTTTATCCATTCTCCTCCACTGGAAGCCAGATCTGATGGGCAAACAGGAATAATTAGAGGAATGCGTGAGGATTCAGAATCCAATTTTCTTTGCATTTCTACATGTGGCTCATCTGAACATTGCGACTGCCTGCACTAATGCTTTTTCATTAGTCTCCAGTGTTTATTATAACAGTTAAAGGCTTCATTCAGACTCATGAACTAAACTGATTGGTAGATGATGCAAATGTGACCCACTGTGTAACTGTTAAAAGCCTTTAGGCTCTGTGGGAAATGCTCATTGTATTATTAGAAACTTTAAATCTCTCGTATTGAAGACAGCATAATCAATATTTCTGGCGTGTATTGTTATATCTCTCATTTGGGTGTCATTTGGCATTAGCATTCCGTGATGTGGTGAATGTGCTTTGGATGTATGTGTATGATGTGTGTGTGTGTTTCTCTTTAGCTCAGAAGGGAAGCTAAACTAATGAACCCTAAATACTCCCATGTGGAGTTGAACTGCTCAACTTCTACATTATGCATCAGACTGTGAAACACGCACACACACATGTGCACTATGAGAGCAGAGAACATTTTATCTACCATGTAAGCTAAGCGAATGTTTCAGGTACAGTACAAGTCTATAAAGGAGAAGAAACCTCAGAAGGTTTGAAAAAAAATTCACCGTCGCCATGGAAACTGGGGGATACCGTCCCAATTCTTTCTGATTGGCATATTTCTACCCCCATTTCTCCTTCTCTGGTAATTCCGCATTTTAATTTCTCCCTCCTTTGAGCTTCAGCACCTCTCTAAATGCTCTGCTTTGTTAAAGTCTGCATTTGCACTGAATGGTACATGTGACACAATTACAATTTTTTTCTCTCATGTGGCAGAGATCAGATATACGTATGTGGAAAAAAAGAATCACATGGAATCCAATACACTCGGATCAGTTTCAGGCCACGTTTTTATGTGGACATTTCTCCAAAATGAATCAGATACATGCCTTTGTGTCTGCAGTACAAGCAGGTAGATCGGATTTTCACCTGTCAATGCACTGAAAAATAATATCAACTGATGTCAACTCCGATGCTGACATCGAGTCCTAAACTTTAAAGGGCACCTATGATGAAATGATGATATATCCACTGATATATTGGAGTAATATAAACCCAACAAGCCTCTTTTTTTTTTAAATTTCCTGATGTTAAAATAGTATCCAAATACCAGTGACTTTGAGGCCCATCTCATCTTGACATAGAAGTCGTGACATTCCCCATGACATTCCCCACCCACCAAATTGATTGACAGGCACCATGTTTCTAAAATAACATGAATACACATGTCCACAGAACTTATTTTTTGCAAATAAACTGGGATTAAAATATTTGTTACAATTCTCTGGGATTTTTATAAGTATTCTAAATTTAAAACCTTTTTAAAATAGAGCACATTTGTAATAAAGGCAATAAAATCGCTATCTACACAGTAATATATATCTGTAATTGTACAGTAATTGTAATTGTAACTGTTTTTTCCGGCAGCTGGGGTGCTGAAAAAATTAAAGAAATTTACAGTAAAATAACATGTTTTTTTGTGTGTAATTCTTAACCGCTATAATCACCATGGCCACATGGTGTCAGTAAATGTGCACATATGTGTGTGTGTGTTTACTGGAAATGGCCTTTATGTTAGACTCATCATTTCAGAAAGGCTTGAAAAAACTCCATCACATGAAATAAACTTGTTTTTTTTTGACTAATGATTTCAGCTTCATCCGAGTCCTGTTCTGTCACTGTGCTGTTTATCTGACGTAACGCATAACGAGAAGCACACACGCACAAGGCAATTGTGGGTGGGGAGAAGCAGCTCATTTTCATTTGAAGCCACAGGCTACAAAAACAGCTACAGTATACTCAGACACCAAAATAGGCATATTCTGGAGGCTATAATAAATAATCTGATGGGTATTTCATCTTATTGCATCTTATAAGAGGGTTAAATTTAACGGCCGTTATTTTACTGTAAATTTCTGTAATTAAATGGCCATTATTTTACTGTAAATTTCTGTAATTTAAAGGCTGTTATTTTACTGTAAATTTCTGTAATTTAACGCCCATTATTTTACTGTAAATTTCAGTAATTTAACAGCTGTTATTTTACTGTAAATATTAGTAATTTAACAGCTGTTATTTTACTGTAAATTTCTGTAATTTAACGGCCATTATTTTACTGTAAATTTCTGTAATTTAACAGCTGTTATTTTACTGTAAATTTATGTAATTTAACGGCTGTTATTTTACTGTAAATTTCTGTAATTCAACGGCTGTTATTATACTGTAAATTTCTGTAATTCAACAGCCGTTACTTTACTGTAAATTTCTGTAATTTAACGGCTGTTTTTTTACTGTAAATTTCTGTAATTCAACGGCTGTTATTTTACTATAAATTTCTGTAATTAAATGGTCGTTATTTTACCGTAAATTTCAGTAATTTAACAGCTGTTATTTTACTGTAAATTCTGTCATTTAACGCCTGTTATTGTACTGTAAATTTCTGTAAATCAACGGCTGTTATTTTACTATAAATTTCTGTAATTAAATGGCCGTTATTTTACCGTAAATTTCAGTAATTTAATAGCTGTTATTTTACTGTAAATTCTGTCATTTAACGCCCACTATTTTACTGTACATTTCAGTAATTTAACAGCTGTTATTTTACTGTAAATTTCAGTAATTTAACAGCTGTTATTTTACTGTAAATTTCTGTAATTTAATGGCCATTATTTTACTGTAAATTTCTGTAATTCAACGGCCATTATTTTACTGTAAATTTCAGTAATTTAACAGCTGTTATTTTACTGTAAATTTCTTTAATTTAACGGCCGCTATTTTACTGTAAATTTTTGTAATTCAACAGCTGTTATTTTACTTTAAATTTCTGTCACTTATGGTCGATATTTTACAGAAGTGCATCAACATACTGAAATAAAAGTCTCAGCAACTTCAGTTCAAGTGCACTTTAAATCTGTATACAAGACAAAATATATTTTATTTTGTCATGAAGCACAAGCTAATGCATTTAAACAGCATGTTAACGACATAGATAGCGAGCAAAAGAGAAAGTACCACAGAGAGAGCAAGCACACAACATCCGCTGTGTAAACAATATAAAACTATTGCAAATATCGTGTCATCAAATTATTTTGGTCAAAATGTGCATAAAGCACACCATATAAACCTGACATTAAAATGCTTACTGATCAAAAAAACCTAGTAGATGCCAAATTTAAACTTTTCTGTCATAAACTACAACAAATTAACATGCCTAAAAACAACAGTGGAATAAACATGGAAAAATTTAAACCCTGTGAACAAATTAAGTACAGGAATAAGGAAAAGAGAGCTCTAGCTGTCAGATACAGTGATGGAATTGGAATTGACCATCAAGATCTGCAGTGTAAATGCAGCCTTCAAGGTGCAAATGGGGTGTCCCAGTCTCCCTCTCTGGGTCCATCCCATGATAATTCCTTCCAAATGAGCAAAGATGGCTTTCAGATATGCAGTTGTATAACTCATTCACAGAGCTCTCTTTCTCTTTCTGACTGCCCTTGCTGGTTTTTATCATCAGACAGCTGATTTATATTCCTCTTGGCCAATCAAGACAAGCAGCGCTGGTGGTGCAGGAGTCTATTTAAACGGTGAACACAGCCTGTAAAGTAGGAAACTGCTGAGCAAACAGATGCATTGAACTGTGGGTCCGATCAGTCATTAGTCCACCCTCTATAAAAATGTCTTAAAGAGAAGATAAGAGCTCCTCTTTCTCTCAGCATCTGCACTCTATTGTTTTCTCACAATCTTTAGATGCTTGTGATTTAGACTGTAAAAAGGTTATAAACGAGCTGTTCAATTCTATATGTAGTTCACCGCAATGATTTACATAAATATTTGCAGGGCGAAAAATAAAAATATATAAGTAGCATTAATCATATGCAAATATATGCATTCATATATATTCCAAATTTTAAGGATGTGACGATATCACCTCTTCTGAAAATGCTATGATCATCTACAAAGCTACCTGCCATCATATCTGTTCAGATTTTTAATAGGATTCAGTTCATTTTTAAGAGAATTGTCGATACAGAGATTCTTTGATTATATTATTTTTTAGAATTTTTGAATAATTTTTATTAATTATATTATTATTACTTTTCCAAGGAATCGGTTGCGGCTGTAAGAGCATCCGCTGTGTAAAACATATGCTAGTTTCCACTTGAAATTGGGCTGTAATGAATGGGGACTGCAGAAAAAGGGGTGGGATGCCATGCAACAATTTTCATGACTGTTTTTTTTTTTTTTTTTTTTTTGGATTAATGGCGCAGTCATAACAACAGTTGCAGTAGTTTAGTTTTAGGTATGCACAGATATTTTTTTACACCTCATCTTGAATTTGGAGGAAATTCTAAAACATTTGGTGTCTGCAACATTTTTACCATTACTTGACTATGGTGATGTTTATATATGAATGCCTCAACCAAATGTCTCCTGCTCTAAGGTTTGTTACAGGCTGTCGTAGACTAACTCACCATTGTGAACTGTATGCCAAAACTGAGTGGTCTTCTCTGAATGTAAGAAGGTACATCCACTGGATGACTCTGGTCTACAAGCCTCTTCTGGGTCTAGAGCCTTTATACCCATGTTTCCTTCTTCATAGGTCAAAAAGCCACTATGTGAAAACTTAACATAATTTCTCTGATGCCCGGGATGGAACTGAAATAGGGAAGCGAGCCTTTGGTCATGCTGCCCCCTTACTCTGCATTCCTTTTTAGTCTGAACTAAAAATGTCTGAGCTCATCCCTCTATCCTTTATAACAAACAACAACAATCCATTTCTCAATGTACAGTTGAAGTCAGAATTATTAACCCCCCTGAATTATTATCCACGTTGTTTATTTTTTCCCCTAATTTCTGTTTAACGGAGAGAAGATTTTTTCAACACATTTCTAAACATAATAGTTTTAATAACTCATTTCTAATAACTGATTTATTTTATCTTTGCCATGATGACAGTAAATAATATTTTACTAGATATTTTTCAAGACACTTCTATACAGCTTAAAGTGACATTTAAAGGCTTAACTAGGTTATTAGGCAGGTTAGGGTAAATAGGCAAGTTATTGTATAACGATGGTTTGTTCTGTAGACTATCGAAATAAAATATAGCTTAAAGGGGCTAATCATATTGACCTTAAAATGATTTAAAAAAAAATAAAAACTGTTATCATCCAACTGTTAAAACAAACTCAAATTGCAACAACCAAATGAATATAATCATAAAGAAAACTGTAATAAACTAGCTCATTTTTGCTCTCACGGCAGGATAACCTGATAATACTGCAGGTGTGATGAACTATTTCCAGAAATACTTTATAGGTCCCAAAATAAATCTGGTTTAAAGCAACAAACACAGAGGCATATGGTAAAGCTGTCAGGTGGAACCTGCTCAACCCCCGTTTTGTCCTGAAACTGACAAGGATTAATGGATAAAAAGGACTGATTTAATTACTCCTGATCCCTCCGATGTCAATAAGACTGAAGTCAATTTGAGCAAAGATCTGTTACACACTGAATTCAGTTGCACTACTCCATCCATTTCTTTTAAACACAGCAATCCTTTCCTTATTAGATGGAAAACTTTTAAACCTCACGGTTCTACAAGAGATTAAATCTCAGCCCTCCCACACTTTCACTTAACAAAAAAAGCTATGATTTTCTGTGTGTTCCCATCATGCACTGCTGTGTGTATCACAGAGCGAGACTGATTTGTGGCTAGGCGAGGTGTAGTGTGATACTGCCTCTTATCTTTTAGACGCACAAATGACTCTCGGAGCAGGCTGTTATTGAACACACCGGGCTAAGGCTTTCATATATGGAAAAAGAAATGTGAGTAAATCCTGAAGAACAGGTGGCAGAACTGCTGCAGGTGTGTGGAACAGCACGGAGAAACCCGTGAGGAGTTAAGCTGCACTTGACTTGACTGGGAAAAGGTGAAATTGGGCATGCATTGTCTTTTATGATTAGGTGTATTTTTTTGTCATGCTCTTTGGTATATAAGACGTGCTTTAGTACTTACTGCGCTAGTTGTGCCATCAGTGTCTGTTAGTCGCTGATGTAGGTCAAACCAAACTGTCTGCAACAAAACCAGAACAGAAAAGCCACTAGTGAATTCACTGCCCCCCTGAAGCGCCCCTTGATGATCAATCAAACATGTCTACCTGACTTTAATATTTAAACAAGCTTCAAAACTGAAAGAAAAAAAAATATATATATAAATAAAAAAAAAAAAAAAAATATATATATATATATATATATATATATATATATATATATATATATATATATATATATATATATATATATACATATATATATATAAATATATATATACATATATATAAATATGTGTGTGTGTGTGTGTGTGTGTGTATCTTGTCATTCCAATTAATTTGAACAAGTTTGTGAAAGCTTATTTTTTGTTTTAAAGTATGTAAAATTAACATCATTTAGTGCCGGTCAATAATAAATGTTTAACAATATTGTCAATATTTCTTATATTTGCATTCAAATCACTCACATAAATTGTGTGAATATGTAAGATAATGGAAATAGACCATATCTTCTGATTCACGGGTGCTTATTTAGGCTTTCAGTTTGATTTCAGCTTAAAATATAACTCTGCAGTTCAACAATGTGACTTTTATCAACATTTTATGTAATAAATTACAGTAAAAAAACAAATCAATGAGATTTCTGTATTTATTATTGAACAGATTTATTTTTCATAGTGCAGACTGACAGAAAATCATATGGTATTTACAGGTTACAGCGTTAACAAAATAGCCATATTTTGCTATTCAAATAAGCATTACATACACTAGATGTTCAGGTGTGGTAAGCTACAATCTATTTTTTTTTAATGTTGTCAGTCAGTGTCAACAATTTTTATGATTTGCATTAACATTGCATTAACAGGCTATTTTATTTTGGTTGTTCTATTTATTCAGAAAGGCCACTGTACTATCACCCACTGCTATATAAAAGCATGGATTGCCAAAAAAATGATGTCAATAGCAGGTAGATGTCAGCAATTATAAAAAAACAGCTGGCAATGGAAAACAAACAAAGAAAGCTTAATGTGTAGTGTAATGTTGTCATAAATGATAAAATATGGAATTATTTGTTGTGGTGTTTAATTTTTCCAAAATTTTGCTTTGTTAACAATGACTGTCACTGCGGATCATTTTTAGATACAAATTCAAATTTATTCGCCCTCCAGTGAATTTTTTATTTCTTTTTTAAATATTTCCCAAATAATGTTTAACAAAGCAAGGGATTTTTCACAGTATTTCTGATAATATTTATTCTTCTAGAGAAAGTCTTATTTGTTTTATTTAGGCTAGAATAAAAGCAGTTTTAAATTAAAAAAGTACCTTTAAAGGTCAATATTATTAGCCCCCTTAAGCAATTTTTTTTATTGTCTACTGAACAATCATTATACAATGATTTACCTAATTACCATAATCTGCCTAATTAATCCTTTAATTGCCACTTTAAGTTGAATACTAGTATCTTGAAAAAAATCTAGTAAAATATTACGTACTGTCTTCATGGCCAGCGTTGGGGAAAGTTACTTCTGTAGTTTTACTGTTGCAATACATTAGAATATTGAGTTTACTCCCCAAAAAAGAAACTAGTTGCATTACTTATTTACTTTTTATGGTAAGTAATGCACTACATTACTTTGCGTTACTTTTTATTGCCTAGCTGAGGCTTGATCTCTTTCAGAACTTTCTGTATTTTTTTCTTTCTTTTTTAACAGAGGAGCTCTGCAATTAACAACCCACCGTATAACATACACCTATATTTACATTTAAATAACATATAAAAAAAAAATCATATTTTGAGATGTTATCTGAGAACTTCCTGACCCCAGAGCTCTACATGCCGTATATACAGATTACTGAAAGTTTAAAGCAATGTGTTTGCTACTTTTGTACTATTTGTCTTAAGTAAAATCATTGTCCATTGAGACAATCCCCTTTTCCTTTTCTTCGATGTGTTTAAAACAATAAACACAGTCTCTCATGGACTGCGTGATATGATAATTTTAATTCATCAATTTATTTTTTAAAAGATAATTAATTAAACTAAAAAGTAACTCAAATATTATTACTTATTTTTTAAAAGTAATGTGGTTCTTTACCCATTACTTTAAAAAAAAAGTAATATTATTACGTAACTCGCATTGTAATGCATTTCCCCCAACACTGATCATGGCAACGATAAAAGAAATCAGTTATTAGAAATTAGTTATTAAAACTATAATGTTAAGAAATGTGTTGTTCTTTCCGTTAAACAGAAATTAGGAAAAACATATACAGAGGGGTAGGGCTGCAAAATATATCGTTTCAGCATCGATATCGCAATGTGTGTATCTGCAATAGTCACATTACATGATCTTCAATGTTGAGTTGGGATTATAGTTGATTATAATCAATGCAGAGTTGAATTATAATGGAGTAAAATGGTACTTCACCCCAAAATGAAACTTACACACTATTATTTATTTTGAACACAAAAAGAAGATATCTTAATAACTCATAAGCATTTGAAACAAGTAATTTTCAAGTAAGTGAATAAATTGTAGGTAAGTAAATTTTGAGTAAATCTTCATTTGTGAACTATGCCTTTAAGGTCTTTTCAAAGTTTAAAACATCTGGCCACCCGAAATTATAATGTTTGTAACTTTAATAAAGATTACATTATAAACAATAAAGTCTATGCAGTGTTGATTATTCAATATGTGTACCTGAATACTGTTAGACTCTCCAGAAAACTGTAATTCACTTTTATCTTTGCTTGGTTGTTTTTATCTATGCTTGTAAGTTATTTGTTATATAATATTCAAGATCCAAACCCCTACAAAATCCCCCCAATTGATCTAAGATGAAGAATTCTTTCCAAACAAAGCTGCATTCGCATCGCAATATATATTGCAGAAATACACAATATTGCAACGTAATTTCCCAATACCGTGCAGCACTACAGGTAAGCTAATAAGTCTGACAGTGTTAACATTTCTAGATGAAATAATGGATTAAATGGGTAGATGATAATGAGTAGAACAAGATATTCATCAAATAAAAAAAAACTTTCAAATAAAATCACACATTTGTACTAAAAAAATATTTAATCTCTATTTATTATCAACTAATTCATGTCAAACTATTTCAAAATGCTGCTATTTTGAGTCACACTTTATTTTGATGGTCTGTTTGTTGAATTTAAGTTACATTGCAACTAATTATTATTAGATTGTAAGTAGACAGTTATGTTGGGGTTGGGGTTAGGGTTAGTGTAAATTGACATGTACTTGCAAAGTTTCTTATAGTCGGTTAAATGTCTGTTGAAGGAGGGCTATCAACAGATATTAAGCAGACAGTCTAATAATACTCAAATGGACCATCAAAATAAAGTGTTACCCTATTTTAACATATAATTGAAGGTGCATTTGTATGATTAATTCTCAAACAATCTAGAATCTGAGCGAGAGTGAGTGAGAGAAAGTTTGCAGGTATTATATCCCTTTCTCCCTGAAGAAGCTATGCTTGGTGTTGCTGGGATGTAATGACATGCACATAATAAAAAAAAGAAAGAAATACAGAGACCCAGAACAATATATATTCAAAATATTCTCGCTACATTCCAAATATAGCGACTTTATGAATTCATAAGGAATTCACAGCGGTCCAAACTTAACATCCTCGCAATGCACGAATCATTATGCGCTTCATAAAATGAGTGCCGCTGGTCTCTCCCGCCACTCCATCCATATGAACAGGGATCGTGCGGAATATTCTCTGCCATCATGCAATGACAGAGTACATAATGGCCGGTAATGATGCCACAAATTTGTGCAGCTGTCTCTCTCTCGCTGAGGAAAATGACGGCGGGTTATCCATCAAAAATAATAGCAAGAATGACATCCACTGCTCTGTGAAGTATGAATACTGCAGGGACGGCATGAGCGTTTGTCTCCGCAGCGATTGGGGCATTTCAGGGTGCCACAACTGGATGGAAAAGGAAATGATGCGTTTCCTAGAGCACATTATGCAGACAACAAGAGCACTCTGATCACTCATCCTGCTCTGAGCCAAAGCGGGTCACTAAAGTCAGGCTTGCGGGTTGCTGAAGCGAGGAACAGGACAGGAGAGACACACACTGTGTTGTGTTGGACATTTCAATTAAAGCAGAGTGCTTGAGGATGGATGTTTAGAAGAGCCTGTGTTGAATCCTGCATTGAGCCAGGTGTGCTGTATTGATTACGCATAGCAAATCTCACAGTGGACTGAACAGAGGGAGTTTGAGATGGGAACTGCACACAAAATGTCACTGAATTGGGAATGCTGAAGGCAAGGCAAACTATTGCAATTGCAAAATGTTGCATAGTTTACAGGGGTGGATTTGAAAAAAAAAAATCTATATGTTGCGTGGTTTTACGTCATGATACTGTATTGATATTCTCATGGCCATGCTATTGTTATTATTATTTTTTGGGAAAATGTGACACTGACCCAATAATCCAGTCTTAAGTTGCACAAGTATATTTGACGGAACAGTTAAAAAGGAATAGTCCAAATTATCCGTTTTTATTCATACATTTTCCTTTGTCTTATATTTCAGAGGTCGCCACAGCAGAATGATCCGCTAACTATTCCAGCATATGTTTTATGCAGCGAATGCCCTTCCAGCTGCCAAGGGGGAAACCTACGCAAACATGGGGAGGACGAGCAAACTCCTCACAGAAATACCAGCCGGGACTCGAACCAACAACCTTCTTGCTGTGAGGCAACTGTGCTAACCACTGAGCCACTGTGCCACCATCTATTTTTATTTTATACCAAAAATCATTAGGATATTAAGTAAAGATCTCGTTCCATTTAATAAATTTCCCACTGTTAATATATAAAAATATACAATAATAAGATTAGTATTATTAATAAATTTGGTTTAGCAATACACATACATAAAACTTCTGGACAACTTGTTAGGTGATTTACTCGATATTTATTTCTTTTTTTTTTAAGATTAACATTTTTTTTTCATTTTTCATTCATTTTCTTTTCGGCTTAGTCCCTTTATTAATCTGGGTCGCCACAGCGGAATGAACTGCCAACTTATCCAGCATATGTTTTACGCAGCGGATGCCCTTCCAGCTGCAACCCATCACTAGGAAACATCCATAGACACTCATTCACACACATACACTACGGACAATTTAGCTTACCCAATTTATCTATAGCCCATGTCTTTGGACTTGAGGGGGAAACCGGATCACCCGGAGGAAACCCACGCGAACAAGAGGAGCACATGCAAACTCCACACAGAAATGCCAATTGACACAGCTGAGGCTTGAGTTTTTTGAGTATAAAACTACTGAATAACTTTCAACTACCACTTAAAGTAACTATTATATACACTACTGTTATACACTAAGTCTCTTGTGCTCAGTGAGTCTGCATTTGCATCACCAAATCCCCTTTTCCTTCAATGTCAATTGGTGAACTTCCTCGCCACTGGCTTGCTTGGTTTGGGACTTGTGGAGCTGCGCATTGATGGATTTGCTCTTCAGTGTTTATACTTTCAACAGTGAAAATTAATCTACACTGAACTGAACTAAACTAAACTTCAACTCTAAAAACTGGACTGACGGAGTTTCAGTTTACTAGAACTTCTATGTTAAAGGTGCAGTATGTAAGTTTGGCACCCAGTGGTTGAACTAGGTATTGCATTCCTGAATCAAAACAAACTCAAGCGCAGGTTGCCAGATTGAAGACCAACAGAAGTGAGTCTAACTATCAAGCCTAAAGGCTGATTTAAATCATGTTCTATATAAAAGCAATGGGACGCAATAGAGGGAATATTCTCCATATTTAAAGGAGTTTTTGTTCTAACAAACACCTCAAACTGATATATTAGAAATGGTGTCTATTTCTTGCAGCTGAACAACAGAAAACTATGACAATGATCACCTCAGGTACACCCCGTGTGCTTTATTCAGTGTTAAATACTAACAATGTGAGTTTGCATGCCATTTTACATTACATTTATTGCCATATTACCGAAAGCAGCAGCAGAAATAATGCAAACCAACACATATCAGTGATTTAGTATCTAAATCTAATCATTTTAAAGAGGTTTAATATGTATTACTAGATTATAAACCTTACCATTTTGTGAGTAAGTGCATATTCTGTGCCTCTGAATGGCTGTATTTAAGTTTCTTTAGTGCTGCATCTGGTGCAAACAGCCAAATTGCTTATCATTACAAATCATTACATTGTTAGGACACAGGATTACAATGTAACCTGCTCACCTAATGTTTATGTTCAACTAATATTTATATTATTTGCTAAATAATAACCTCATATGGAACTCTGAATCTGCATCTCATTTTGGAGTCTGTTATTGTCCACCGAAGGTCGCATTTTGATCATGGGCGCATGCTTTGAGAGCCTTTCTGTATGATTAATTGAATGAAATATTCTGTTATCCACCAAGGACTGGGGTGCTGAAATACAATGGCTAAACAGGCACTGGGTGGGTTAAAAGAACCAAAACAAAGACAGCGTTACGGCACGCAATGCACATTTTCAAAGCAGAATAACTGACTTCAGCATTGTTTTTCAGATAAACAAGAATGTCCTCTTGGCATGTTCCTAAATATCTGCAAACCTATTATGGTATTTTTATGCTTAAGAAGAGTCAAAAACTTACCTACAGCACTTTTAAACTGCTTTGACACAATCAACATTGTAAAAGCACTATAGAATAAAGATGAATTGAACTGAACTAATTCACAATAAAACCAAAAAAAATTTTCTATATTTAATATATATATATATATATATAAATATAGTTTTAAAATTCAATATATTTTAAAATGCAATTAATCCATGTGATGCAAAGGTTTGTGATGCAAATTTTCAGTAGCCATTACTGGTCTTCAGTGAACCTTCAGGAATCATTGTAACATCCTTATTTTCATGCGTAATATTAATTTCTTACTACTATCATTTTTTAGGATTCTTTAAATACAGAAAGTATTGTTTAGAAGAATAGCCTTTACTTGAAATAAAATGATTTTAAAACATTATAAATAAATTTCTGACCCACTTAAAAGGCCTTTTGCTGAATAAAAGCATTATAACACGTGTTAACAAATGCTGCATTTTTCATTCTCTATTGATTTTTCAAGCTAGCTCAACAGAATATTTTTCTTCCTGTTATAAAACAGGTGTTTGTCCATAAATCCCTGTTAATCTGTGTCTCTGGCCTGACACCAAACATCTCCCGCAGCACCACAGGAATCTCTGCTGCTCAACCCAGATTTCCTCTCCTTCATCCCGACTCACCATGACATGTCAGAACATTCCCTCCACCGAGACATGAACAGGCCAGTTGGGTTGCTTTGGCTATTCTTAGCTCCAGCAATAAGAACCTGCCTGCCAAAGACTCCAGTATTAACTAGGGACTCTATTAGACCACTCAGTTGTGTATAAAATGACTGAGAGAAAGATAGAGAGATGGTGAAATAATGCTTAACCAAGAAAGAAAAGTTACATAAGTGTTGAGTGAAAGCAATCGAAGTGTAAAAGCTCCCATTAACTAGTGCAGTGCTGTGGTTGTCGGGTCTGTTTAATTGCTTCCTTTGTTTCATTCCCAGAGCAACGGGAGTAATAACTATAGGAAGAAAAGATTACTGCCTGTGTTGAATGCAATCTGAATCTCATCTCAGGCCTTCATATAAACGTGTGTAATTATCAGTGTGTGCATGAGTAGATCTATGTGTAATAGTAACAGAAATTACAGAGCTGTCTTTTAGGTACAGTAATTGACCAATGGATTTTGAAATGAGAACGTTCTCTCTCTGTTTTAAAGGTGCAGTAGGTGATTGTCTTCAGAAACATTTTTTGTTGTGCTGGTTGAAATTCTCTTCACATTCCAAGAGTAATGATTAAAGTAAATGATCTCAATGTATTTATTTGTATTTTTTTTATTCTGGGTTAAGGCATAAAACTAAAAAATGTTTGTTCAATTAAAATTTGTCAGGCCGATAATTCCCATAATTCTGTTAAGTAGCCAAATGCTGGATAAATTGGTGGTTCATTCTGCTGTGGCGACCCCAGATTAATAAAAGGACTAAGCTGAAAAGAAAATGAATGAATGAATGTTATGTTTTAAAACTATTTTAGTTGCGTAAAGCTGATGTAGATTTTATTGTTTTACGAATGGGTTATATGCACAGAAGTGTTGTTCAGCCACTGAAATCTTCCGGCGAAAGATTGATGTGACCATTTTCAGTTTCATAAGGGAGATTTTACAGCATCGATAATGTAGATTTTTATTTAGTTTAACAACAAAACAGGTAAATAGCGCTATTCTGCCTAGCCTGCTTTACTGAGGTGAAGTTGGTTTTATATTCACATCACATTGGTTCATTTTTGAACAATGACAACCTGTAACGCGCTCCCTATATTGCTTACCCTGCTATTAAAGAGCTTTGAAACACCAACAGGCTACACTCAACAGAACGTTCCACTGCAACAGCAGCGCCCAGCAACAGCCCCCCGTTTCTGCCAATTTGGAGTGAAAGCGATCGGCTGTCCATTGGTTCTTATTGCTGTCACGATGGCAAGAAGTTGCTTTGTTATTTTATTACAAAAAAAAAAAGCACATTAAAAAAGTACATTAAAGCTGAAATACAACCTGAAAGACACCAATACAACACTTACTGGTGTTCAAGACTGGTGATCATCAGCACTTTTAGATTAATTACTATAAATTACTTTAATTAATAGTTCATGCTCTAGCATACCAATTTATATTGACATTCATTCATTCATTTTCTTTTCGGCTTAGTCCCATTATTAATCCTGGGTCACCACAGCGGAATGAACCGCCAACTTATCCAGCATATGTTTTAAACAGCGGATGCCCTTCCTGCTGCAACCCATCACTGGGAAACAGGCGACTGTGCTACCAACTGCGCCACCATGAGGCCCAGTATTATATGTTATAATAGTATTTTTCCAGTGTTGTCCGTTAAAGAAAGATTAATAAAGCTTTCATGTAAAATATGTTAATGTATTATATTATTATAAATATGTCTCCTAATCTGAATCCAATTGAACACAAATGGGGAATTCTGAAGAGACATTAAGTTGAGCATCTCTTTGAGCAACTCTATAAGACAGGTCATTTTTGAAGAATAGAAAAGATAGATGTTGCTAAATGAAGCCAACTTGTTCATTTCATGCATAGAAGTCTTGCTGCTGTCATTAAAAATCATGGAAGCCATACAAACTACTAGACAAATGTTACTTTTCAAAAGGGGTGTACTCATTGTTGCTGAGAGCATATATATATAGTATAATATTTTAACTCAAATTTAACTCGATATTTTGATTCATTCTGTCTAACGTTAGTAATCTGTGCTGTTGTTGTATTGGAATTTTCATTCCAAAATGGCTGCCGTGTGACACTAGCGGCATCAAGTGGCTATTTCCCAAATAGCAACAGAGTGTCGCCTCTTGGTAATTCTAAGCTCTTTAATGCTACTTTGAATATTCAATCTGAAATAGCATGTAGGTGACAAAGTGTGTGAGAGAGTGAGACCAGCGATCCTTGCATATATGAAATATTACACTTTATGACAAGTTTTGCTTGCAACACAACTGAAAACGTGCTAAATACAATACAGTTTTCCATCGGAATTGTAGTATTATAAAGTACTGCAAAGCTTTCTGGATTGTCATCTTTCCGGTGCACGTCTATGGCTTTAGAAGGCAGGGGATGGACTGTGTTTTCAAAGCTATTATGCTAACAGTTATTATTTTGGCAGATCACCTACTGCATCCTTAAATTCATAAAAGCTGTATTTGATATTTGCAGATCAAGAAACTTCCGAAAGGCAGCACTTAATTTACTAAGGTAGAGCAAAAATACAATTTTACCAATATTTAAATATATATTACAATATATATTTCTATAATGGTAAAACTGACTTACGTAGTCATTACTCTAGTTTTCATTGATACGCAAACTTAGAAATCCTTTTGATACGTTTATCAGCTGATAAAGAAACATCTTAATATCAATGTTAAATAATAGCTGTGATGGCTAATGATTTTGTGGAAATTGTGATAGACTTGAGCAGGATTCAACATTTCATTAGAATAACATGTCTATTTAACTATAACTTATAAATCTCCTCATTTCTATCAAATCAAAGTAGTTATGATCAGGGCTTGACATTAACACCCGCCAATCCACCAAATGCAGGTAGATTTCCGCTGTGGCGGGTTTGACAGCCACTCTCACTAGCCACTTTGGTTGGTTGAAGGTAATTTTTAAATTGTAGTTTTCTTAAAATGCAGAGTTCAAAAATAAGGATTGTCCAATGAGGGGCCAGTGTGAAAGATGACAATAATAACTGTGCTCGTGTGAGCAAAAGAAAGCAGGTGAATACCGAATGAGAGGATGATTACATGCACAGTGAGACACAGGCAATGCTGACGCACTGACAGGTGATGTGATGTGATGTGTGCGAGTGTTTAAAAGTTTTAAAAAGAAACGGTTCCTTGCGCGAAGCATTCGTGCCTGGAAATGTAAGTGTTGTGATCGGTTCTCTTTTAAATAGACTGGTGCATTCACAGTGCTGCTTTCAAGAGCCACAGCCATATCACCCTGGAGCCCAAGCTCACTTAAGCTGAGCATTGAGGCTGAGCCTGATCAGTTCCTGGTTGGGAGACCACATGGGAAAACTAGGTTGCTGTTGGAAGTGGTATTAGAGGCCAGCAGGAGTCCTAATGCCCTAGTAAAAGTGAAGAGGACACTATATTGTCAGTGAGCGCGTCCTTCGGATGAGACGTTAAACCAAGGTCCTGACTCTCTGTGGTCATAAAAAAAATCCTATGGCACTTCTCTAAAGAGCAAGGGTGTAACCCCGGTGTCCTGGCCAAAGTCCCTCAATTGGCCCTTACGATCATGGCCTCCCAAGCATCTCACTCCACCAAATTGGCTTTATCACTGTCTCTCCACTCCACCAATAGCTGGTGTGTAGTGAGAGTACTATGAATTGAGAGCGTTGTCCTGTGGCTGCTGTCGCATCATCCAAGTAGATGCTGCACACTGGTGGTGGTGTGGAGAGACCCCCCTCATGATTGTGAAGCGCTTTGGGTGTATGGCCATACACAATAAATGTGCTATATAAATATACATTACATTACATTAAAAGAGCTATTATATTATTCTATTTTAAAGGTCTTTATGTAAGCAGCAGGTTGTTTTTCGCTTTAACATTTCACGAGATCATCCTTTCATTATCGCACACGGTATGTTTTTCACCTGCTTTCTTTTGTTTGCTGTTATTTTGGGCTAAGAATTATTTATTGTTTTTCTTATTTTTGGTATGGCTAGAGAAAATTTTTAATCCTTAGTGTTGAGACCTGAAAAGTCATGTGAAATAAAAACTAATTGCAATGTGACACAATAACCCATGTGAAATGAATAAGGAGGCATGTGGAAAAATACAAAATCTAAATGAAGTCATTTTAGCATGCCAAAGTGGTGATGAAGAAGTTAACGTCAAGCCCTGCTTATGATTATATCTATAAAACCAGAAACTGTATTTTCTGAGTATCTGGATTGTACACTGGATTTTATCTGCACAGGTCTGTAGTATTTTGACCTCTAAGTATTATAAAACATATCCCAGCAGGAAGCACTTGACCTTTCAGTATTAGAAGACCTCTTACCTTGTTCTCCAGACGTCCAATCAGCTCAGCCAGCCGATTGATCTGTGCCTCAAGTCCTTCTTTTCTCACCTCCACAGCCCCTGACAGAGACACAGAGGAACAGTGCATAATTTGCAGATAGTTTCAATCATGTTTTACTCTTCCAGGCACCTGAAACCTCATCTCAGAGTAGCTGTCATAGCAATGCGACAGGGCGAATCAAACATTCAGACTTTATTACCGAACCCAAGCTATTATGAAGATTTTAATGGACGTTTACATGTTTTTGCCAGCTGCTTTGATTTTTTATACATTCAATCAGTTCAAACCTGAAGAAATGATAGGTGAGTAAGAGAAAATCACCATGTAAAATGTGCGAAAAGCAAACAAATAATCCCACACATCATCGATACTAGCTCAAGGATTTTATTGATGTCAATAATAAATTTCATTTCATTAAATGTAATGTTTCCGACCTTCATCAGACATAAATATATACATTGAAAATAGCAGCAAATTAAATAAAACAACAAATACGTAATTCAACTATCACAATCACCAGCCATCTAATCCTGGCAGATTGCTGGTAAACCCGCACATCACCATAGAAATACAAATCCCCCATTATATGGACTACAGATCCAGTCATCCACCACTCACACGCACCTGTTCTGGATTGCGCAGATTGCACGCACACACACACACACAGCCGGAGGATTATTACGGACTGAATACAAGGACTATTTATACAGCACACACACACATCAGTGCTGAGTCTTGATTAGATGTATTTAATGTATTACATTACGACGCATTTTCTTTGGCTTGCCGTGTTAGACCCTTGCCTTGTTTTATTGTTTATTCCTGTCTGCTGCCTGCCTTTTGACCATCTGCCTGTTTACTGACCACGACTCTGGATTGCCCATTATATCTCTTTGTTCCTGTATTGACTATTGCTTGCCTGACCATTCTGTTGATTAATCCTGCATTTGAATGTGCACTCCGTTGTCCAGCATTACATCAACAAGCAATCGTGACTTCCAACACACTTTATCCATCATGATAAAATAATAAATCCTAAATCATCCCGATCAAATAATTTATAACATCAAAGTAAATACTGCTTCATTATTTAATGCCCAAATGTTTGTAAAGTCACAATCCAGAACAATTTGCATCTTAATAAAACACCACATTTCTTTCATGACATCTCTTGGAGATTTTGTATGGTAATAAATATATGTATATGGCAATGTTGATGTGTTTGGTCTTGGCGTCATAGATCTGCTATGCTGCTGCTGCTTTGATTGTAATGGCAGAGCAAGTACAGAGACTTGCTACTTCCAGTATATTCACAGACATGCTGTCAGACATGCATTTCAGCCAGCCTGGTGAAAGGGGTGGGTCTTTTTTCTCAAAAAGTGGACCTTTTTGCCGTTATACACCTCAGTTTCTATTTAAATATGAGATTTAAATACTGCATTTTAGTGACATTTTTTTGCTGGATTAGATAGTCAGATAACCACAAGTTTTGATGTACTAAAAATATTTCCTAAAAATTGCTATAAAAAAAATTAAAACAAGACCAATTTTTAAAATACAAATGTATTACATCATATATTATTAGGAAAAAATAGGAATCTGTTAAAGTTTTAAAGTAAAAAAAAAACTGTAGCCTACTGTCATTTATTAGACAAAAAAAAAAAAAAAAAACTGGCCAGCACATTCAACTGTCCCCAGTCACAGTTTGGCCATTTCAATAAAAAAATAACAATTAAAACATAATAATAATAATACAATAATAATGAAATCTTCAGATTTTTTCTAGCCTCTAAATGAAAAAGTACATTTGTAAATTCCTGGATATCAACAACAGCCAAAATATATTCAAATTAATTTAATATGGTCCGCTTCTGGTGCTTCACACCTTTATATTGCTCATTTTTATTTCAGGAATAAGGTCCAAGATTTAGAATAAAAGTTACCTGTAAAATGTAATCTCTGTTTAAAAACAATACAGTAGTGAAAGAAGACTTCTCTTACATCAGATTATAGTCCCACCGAAGTAACAGCCGGCAGGGGATTCCGTTTGGTCTTAAAGCCTTTTTCGATGGATTGTGTTCATTATTTGTGATGGCATAGCAGTCAAAAAAGGACAAATGAGCTCTTGTATGGGACAAATTCTGGACCTTTGTCAGTGAGGGGGTTGGTCTTTCGATTCGAATCACCTGAACCCCCCTGGCTACAGGCCTGAAAAGTTAGAACATGTTTTATGCTTATAGTAAACATGTTTTTAATATAATTTTGGCTGTAAAAGTCATAATTTATTTTGTTTATATTAATTTTGTCCAAAAAATGATTAAACCTGTCCAGTTTCACCTGAAATGCATCACAGATCACCTTCTGAAGTGGTTTGAGCGATCGCATTTATATCCGATCAGAATAAAACGAATGAAGTGACCAAACAGCCGCAAAAACACAGATGTGACGGGTTAGCGTCTTTTGCTGTGAAGTGACATCTGACAGCTGAGGACTCTGCCTGCCATTAAAGCTTTCGTCGGACAGTTAGGCTATTTAAAAAAAAATATGTTAAAAATAGGGAAAGCAAGGTCATGTACTGGACAAGCCAATAAATATACAGGACGTCCCAGCTAATGCGGCCAGTTAGCTTAGAACCTCATGGATAGGGACAGATTTTCATCTGTTAGGGAGTAACTTACTTTAGCCTTACCCTGTTTGGCAGTCTTTTTGAAAATGTTCAATATTTTGCGATAATGATGCCACTGCCTGCCTTTTCTGCCTTCTTGCTCTTTTCGACCCATAGTGTTACTCAGTATCCATGGATGTTGCATGATTCGCATCAAAGATTCAAATCTTACCACTCAGTGGGTTATGTCACATGACTCGCGTCACATTATTGTGGCTTTGAGGCTCTATGGGATTCGAATTACTGGCCAGAGTTATTTAAAATTACACTTTACTGGGGTGGAGGAGGGTCTCCAAAAACACGCTGCAACATAACAGATTGACAATGATCATTTACAATGAAAAAGAATGGAGGAGCAAGCTCACTGGCTGCTGAGGAGACAACAACCTATCTCCTGTGTCATGTAGTTAATGACACAGGAGCAGATTAGGTGATCTATCAGCCTGCACAAGTATAGAGTGTTATGGCAGAACTTTTTTAGGATTACATTAAATAATGCTACATAATTTAATCCCGAAGGTGTTAAAGTTTGTGAAATCACAATCTAGAACAATTCATGTCTTAATAAAACCAATTACAAATACATTAAATAATGTTTCATCAAGTAATCCCAAAGATGTTAGTGTTCTTAAAGTTATTATACATTAAAGGTGTTTTTTGGGACTAAAGACAAAAATACTAAAAATAACTATCATCGAGTTTTGTACATGTACCATAGTATTACCAACTGATGACCATGACTGTACTATGGTACTGTGAATAATGAATATACATTGTTAAGACATTGTTTTTTTACAGAAAAACAAAATTGAAGAGCGATTAACGTGATTTCCACTCTTGCTTTCTTTCTTTTATGCGATGACAGATCCTATTAATGAGGAAAAAAGCTTTTCCTGCCTTTGAAATCAGCCCCACTTGAGGTGCCAAACCAATTAGGCTCTTACACCTCCCTTGTGTTGATGAGGCCAGTATAATGGGGAGGGGAGACACTTTGGAACACATTAACTGTTACCATAGCAATAGCAAGACCAAGTGAACAGAATCCTTTTAAAGGTTTAGTAAGATGGTCACTGAATCAATATGATAAAGTATCCGAAACCAGCTTTAATGTTAGAACATACTGCAGCACAACATCAAATTAGTTGACATTGACAATGTCAGTAAAATTGTCAAGTAAAATCTGTCAACTGTCTTTTGATCTGATATGACCTTTTTTCATAAGCCTGCAATTGCATTGTTTGACCGATGTGGCAATGTGGTGCAATTCCTCTAATGCAGTCCTCCTTAATGTAATGCAGCAGAAGAAAACACAATGATTATGGCTGTGTGCAAAAACCCGAAAAGGTTTTTTTTTTCTACAGATGCATCCCAAGGCATAAAGGCACATCTGAATCCTAATAAAGCTTCCTGACCAATTTTTGAATGTAGCATGTATGTCTCCTTTGCTGTTTTTTGTTTGTAGTAATATTCACTTTGTTTTCACTAAATCTTGGTTTTGTTTTGTTGAGACTCAGTTATTTAGTTCTGTCAAATTCAAACATAAAATGTAGTATTGGCTCTCATTTTACATGACAGATTTCTGTGGCACCTAAGTTTTAGCAGCATCTCTTCCTTTATACTGGTTGTTGCTGCAGCCGGAAGTTAATGAGAATTATTTATGTAATTTATTAAATTACTCATTAATTGTATTTTCAAGAGTTCACACTCAGCTGATGATTGATTATAAAGTGAGTTTGGCATGCTGCCTTAGGAGAGAGCCATGAGCGCATAAGATCCACGACCCTGGGATTCCCCCCCATTTGCAGGGCGAGAGGGGAGTTTGAGCTCAGGTAGTTCTTGAGAACTCCCCCTTATTGCTATATAGAGATAAACTTTCATGTAAGAGCTTGACTATAGTGTCAATGTTGGATTGGTCGATTTACATATGGCACATGTTTTTTTTGCACTGTGGGAGGAAACCGAAAAACCCGGGGGAAACCAAAGTGAGCACGGGGAAAACATGTAAACATTACATAGAAACGTCGACTGGCCTATTAAGAACTTTAACCAGTGATGATTTTGCTGTGAGGCAACAGTGCTAGCCACTGGGCCACCGTGCTGTCCAGTTAAAGAAAAAAAGGTGGAGTAGGGGTGGAAGGCGGGATTCTTTAAGGCGGAGATAACTGATGTATGAAACTGTTTTTTTATAGTGAGTTTAGGAATCATCTGATTGGTGAATCATGTGATAGCTAATGCGTGACCAGCCTTAATCAATTATAAGCATGTGCTCCTCTCGAAGTTAGTTTATAAATAAACTTAATAATGTCTACCCTTACCCTAAACCAGTTTATTACAGTAATTATACCAAGTATTATTTATATTATTGATTAAATTGTACTCATTAAATTGTATTTTATTAATGCCTACCCTCACCCTAACACTCACAGTAATGTAAAAATGTAAAGTACTGTTGTACAGTGTCAAAATAATATGCTATACTGATGTATCCGCAGCTGTTTCCCTAGACTTGACCCTCTTTACTACTAGTTATTGCACCAAATAAACATGAATGAACAACAGAAACTATGCTGAAAGCAACAGTACAACCACAGAAGTTTTTTCAATAAAACAGCTTAAAAACTACATGTTAGTTACCTCAGAAAATCCCTTCAGTGATTATAAACTTGACAGTTAGCTAGGACAAATTAGAAAATATGCAGTTACATATGTATGTATTCATTTAATGCACATATTTTACTTATTAAAATTATTAAGAAACTATAAATCAATTATATAATATAAATGTAACTATATTCTGCAGATTTCACCATTAAACCAGAATAGAAAAATGCTAGAAGCTATAGAGTAATACATGTGTGTTTAAATTGCATGTCTCCATTACTTTCATATATCTAGTAATGAACATTTATCATATTTAGCACTCATAAAAAACAGAATGTATGAAGATAATCTTAGAGTACTGCAACATAATCGTCTTGCTTATGAGACTGTCATGTTGATTAGCTTGGGCGCTTCAGCCACAACATACTGACTTGAAAACAACATCAGTTCAGGCTTCAGTCAGGACTGACTGAGCTGAGCCCAAACCATTCCCTGACCACCTGCTAACTGCTGATGTAGTGCTGCCAAATGTATGCCATGGC